>NW_025334112.1:0-72869 GCF_014858855.1 Bufo gargarizans
CCCTGGAAGCCTTGAGGACATTGACATGAGAAGCGGTTGACCCCGTCTACACAGGTGGCTCCATTAGCGCACGGACGCATCAGGCAGTCATCAACATCTGTCTCACACAGTCGACCCACGTAACCAGCCAAACAGCGACACGTGAAGACCTCTGCGTAGCCCCCGTCATCCAGGCACGTCCCACCATTCTGGCATAGTAACCTGTACGAAGAGAGAGAATGATACCACGGGCATACAGGAGAAAAGGGAGGCCACGTCTAGAGGAGCGACCCTGGCCCCCGTCTAATGGAGCAACCCCGGCAGCCGTCTAGAGGAGCAACCCTGGCAGCCATCTAGAGGAGCGACCCTGGCCCCCGTCTAATGGAGCAACCCTGGCAGCTATCTAGAGGAGCGACCCTGGCCCCCGTCTAATGGAGCAACCCCAGCAGCCGTCTAGAGGAGTGACCCCGGCAGCCGTCTAGAGGAGCGACCCTGGCAGCCGTCTAGAGGAGCGACCCTGGCAGCCGTCTAGAGGAGCGACCCTGGCAGCCGTCTAGAGGAGCGACCCTGGCAGCCATCTAGAGGAGCGACCCTGGCAGCCGTCTAGAGGAGCGACCCTGGCAGCCGTCTAGAGGAGCAATCATGTTACCCATCTAAAGGAGTGACCCTGGCAGCTTTCTAGAGGAGCAATCATGTTACCCATCTAAAGGAGTGACCCTGGCACCAGACTAATGGAGCGACCCTGACAACCGTCCAACGGAGCGGCCCACGTCTAATGGAGCAACCCTGGCAGCCGCCTAGAGGAGCGACCCTGGCCCCCATCTAATGGAGCGACCCCAGCAGCTATCTAATGGAGCGACCATGGTAGCCATCTAACAAAGCAACTATAGCAGCCGTCTAACAGAGCCACCCTGGCAGCAGTCTAAAAGAGCGACCATGGTACCTGTCTAATGGAGCGACCCTGCACCCGTCTAACAGAGCGACCCTGGCACCCGTCTAACGGAGCGACCCTGGCACCCTTCTAATGGAGCGACTCTTGCAGCCGTCTAACGGAGCGACCCCGGCACCTGTCTAACAGAGCGACCCCGGCACCTGTCTAACAGAGCGACCCTGGCACCTGTCTAACAGAGTGACTCTGGCAGCTGTCTAACAGAGCGACCCTGGCACCCATCTAACAGAGCGACCCTGGCACCCATCTTACGGAGTGACTCTGGCAGCCGTCAAAGGGAGCGACCCTGGCATCAGCCTAACAGAGCAACCTCTGCAGCCGTCTAACGGGGCGACCCGGGCAGCCGTCTAACGAGGTGACCCGGGCAGCCGTCTAACGAGGTGACCCGGGCAGCCGTCTAACGAGGTGACCCGGGCAGCCGTCTAACGAGGTGACCCGGGCAGCCGTCTAATGGGGCGACCCCAGCAGCCATCTAATGGAGCGACCATGGTAGCCATCTAACAAAGCAACTATGACAGCCGTCTAACAGAGCGACCCTGGCAGCAGTCTAAAGGAGCGACCATGGTAGCTGTCTAATGGAGTGACCCTGGAAGCCGTCTAACGGAGTGAGCCTGGCAGCCGTCTAACGGAGTGAGCCTGGCACCCATCTAACGAAGGGACCCTGGCAGCCGTCTAACGGAGGGACCCTGGCACCCGTCTAACGGAGGGACCCTGGCACCCGTCTAACGGAGGGACCCTGGCACCCGTCTAACGGAGGGACCCTGGCACCCGTCTAACGGAGGGACCCTGGCACCCGTCTAACGGAGCGACTCTGGCACCCGTCTAACAGAGCGACCCTGGCACCCATCTAACAGAGCGACTCTTGCAGCCGTCTAACAGAGCGACCCTGGCACCCGTCTAACAGAGTGACTCTGGCAGCTGTCTAACAGAGCGACTCAGGCACCCATCTAACAGAGTGACTCTGGCACCTGTCTAACAGAGCGACCCTGGCACCTGTCTAACAGAGCGACCCTGGCACCCGTCTAACGGAGTGACTCTGGCAGCCGTCTAACGGGGCGACCTGGGCAGCCGTCTAACGAGGTGACCCAGGCAGCCGTCTAACGAGGTGACTCGGGCAGCCGTCTAACGGGGTGACCCTGGCAGCCGTCTAACGAGGTGACCCGGGCAGCCGTCTAATGGGGCGACCCTGGCAGCCATTTAAAGGACGACTCTGGCACCAGCCTCGTGGCACCATCCTAATTGTATTGCCAGCTACCTGCACACATAGAAACAATACATGATGGTGGAATGAGAAGCTGAGGGTTTGTCACAATGTATCCGATAAAGGCAGAAGCACCAACCCTTCTGTCGTGGAGTCGGGAGCCCACAGATGATGCCAGCAGGTGGTCTGTATGTGGGGGTGAAGGTTATGCCAGGGGGCGCTCTTACCCTTGTGCCTCGCAGGGCCCTCTCTTGAGTTCACAGTTTTTGCCATGGAAGGATTCTGGGCAGTCACAGGAATAATCGCCCTCAGGGGTAATGATGCATTCTGCCCCGTTCTGGCAGGGACTGGAGCGCTCACAGATGTGCAGATCTGTGGAGGGAGATGTACATGACAATGATGGTGGTGATAGTGCTGACACTGAGGCTGTGCAGATTCCAGAAGTTCTGTGGCCCCAGCAGATATGGGTGCAGACTCCCCAAGTGTCTCTCACGCCGTACGGCATGTCTGATGGTCCACACCTTCACGGCCAGAGGGCCCTTCCCCCACCTGCCCTCATATGCTGCTGGGGGTCTTGAGAACTGAGAGCCGACCTCAGCAGAACATGAGGCCGGTCCATTATATCCTGGACATTATAAGGATATGGAGCTCACCCTTGTCGCAGAACTTCCCGGCCCAGCCGCTCAGACACATGCACTGCCAGGGCTGGTGGCACACACCATGGATGCAGCCGGGCATCCTCACACAGTCCTCACAGAATTGACCGTCCCAACCAGGGTCACACCTGCCGAAAAAACAAAGAAACAAGGTCAGAGTCTCGTAATAATCCCCCCACTGGGGTCAGTGCCGGTAGTAATATGGTAATCTAGTGCGCGCCCCCCATCCTGGTGGGTCACTGCCGGTAATAATTCAATGATCTAGCCCCAGCCCCCCATCCCGCGAGGTCAGTGCCGGTAATAATCCAGTGATCTGGCCCCAGCCCCCCATCCCGCGAGGTCAGTGCCGGTAATAATCCAGTGATCTGGCCCCAGAGCCCCATCCCGTGGGGTCAGTGCCGGTAATAATCCAGTGATCTGGCCCCATCCCACGAGGTCAGTGCCGGTAATAATCCGATGATCTAGCCCCAGCCCCCCATCTCGCAGGGTCAGTGCCGGTAATAATCCAGTGATCTGGCCCCAGCCCCCCATCCCGCGGGGTCAGTGCCGGTAATAATCCAGTGATCTGGCCCCAGCCCCATCCCGAAGGGTCAGTCCCGGTAATAATCCAGTGATCTGGCCTCAGCCCCCCATCCCGCGAGGTCAGTGCCGGTAATAATCCGATGATCTGGCCCCAGAGCCCCATCCCGTGGGGTCAGTGCCGGTAATAATCCAGTGATCTGGCCCCAGCCCCCCATCCCGCGGGGTCAGTGCCGGTAATAATCCAGTGATCTGGCCCCACCCCTCCATCCCACAAGGTCAGTGCCGGTAATAATCCAGTGATCTGGCCCCAGCCCCATCCCGAAGGGTCAGTCCCGGTAATAATCCAGTGATCTGGCCCCAGCCCCCCGGCCCGCGGCGTCAGTGCCGGTAATAATCCAGTGATCTGGCCCCAGCCCCCCATCCCGCGAGGTCAGTGCCGGTAATAATCCGATGATCTGGCCCCAGAGCCCCATCCCGTGGGGTCAGTGCCGGTAATAATCCAGTGATCTGGCCCCAGCCCCCCATTCCGCGGGGTCAGTGCCGGTAATAATCCAGTGATCTGGCCCCAACCCCCCATCCAGCGAGGTCAGTGCCGGTAATAATCCAGTGATCTGGCCCCAGCCCCCCATCCCGCGAGGTCAGTGCCGGTAATAATCCAGTGATCTGGCCCCAGCCCCCCATCCCGCGGGGTCAGTGCCGGTAATAATCCGATGATCTGGCAGCAGCCCCCCATCCCGCGGGGTCAGTGCCAGTAATAATCCAGTGATCTGGCCCCAGCCCCCCATCCCGCGGGGTCAGTGCCGGTAATAATCCAGTGATCTGGCCCCAGCCCCCCATCCCGCGGGGTCAGTGCCGGTAATAATCCAGTGATCTGGCCTTAGCCCCCCATCCCGCGAGGTCAGTGCCGGTAATAATTAAGTGATCTGGCCCCAGCCCCCCATCCCGCGGGGTCAGTGCCGGTAATAATCCAGTGATCTGGCCCCAGCCCCCCATCCCGCGGGGTCAGTGCCGGTAATAATCCAGTGATCTGGCCCCAGCCCCCAATCCCGTGGGGTCAGTGTCTGTGCAGAGTGTGGTCTTCTGTGTCGCACTGTATGAAGATGATCAAGATAAACGATTTCAACCCAAACTATCCTGTCAGTGAAACGTAAGAATGGACAATCATTTTATCCAACCGATGACATCATCACTGGGACAGTTGTCCACCATTATGTACAGCGGCGTCAGCGCTCGGCACCACACCTCCTCGTAGTGTGCACGGCCATGGTTTTTATGGGGTGTCCACCACATAAGATGACCCCTGTATTTCAACTGTTTGGGGGGGGCAGTTTTTTTTCCTCCTGCCCCACACTCACCTGCACACAGCGTCCTCGTCACAGTGTCCGTGGTACAGGTCGCAGCGCTCCGTGCACTCGTCAGCTGCAGGGAAGAAATGCCACATGTGACCTCACACAGAACAATGGGGCTTCTGAGGGTAGATTATACTGAGCGATGAGGTGTACTACCCCGTGTGGCCTGCAGGTGTCACTGACTGAGCACGTTACACCTAGGACGGTATCATGTCACCCAACACAAGCCCCAAAATCAGCCTGAGGGCTCATGCACACGACGGTATGCCCTCCGAGACATACAGTCCATCATACAGTCCGTGAGCGGAGCGGCATAGATCGGGAGCGCACAGTATCATAGGTTACATATGGACAGTAGACCCGCGGGCGGCCCGATGCACAGCACCATAGGTTACATATGGACAGTAGACCCGCGGGCGGCCCGATGCGCACAGTATCATAGGTTACATATGGACAGCAGACCCGCGGGCGGCCCGATGCACAGCACCATAGGTTACATATGGACAGTAGACCCGCGGGCGGCCCGATGCACAGTATCATAGGTTACATATGGACAGTAGACCCGCGGGCGGCCCGATGCGCACAGTATCATAGGGTACATATGGACAGCAGACCCGCGGGCGGCCCGATGCGCACAGTATCATAGGTTACATATGGACAGTAGACCCGCGGGCGGCCCGATGCACAGTATCATAGGTTACATATGGACAGTAGACCCGCGGGCGGCCCGATGCGCACAGTATCATAGGTTACATATGGACAGTAGACCCGCGGGCAGCCCGATGCACAGTATCATAGGTTACATATGGACAGTAGACCCGCGGGCAGCCCGATGCACAGTATCATAGGTTACATATGGGCAGTAGACCCGCGGGCAGCCCGATGCACAGTATCATAGGTTACATATGGACAGTAGACCCGTGGGCGGCCCGATGCATGGCATCATAGGTTACATATGGACAGTAGACCCGCGGGCGGCCCGATGCGCACAGTATCATAGGTTACATATGGACAGCAGACCCGCGGGCGGCCCGATGCACAGCACCATAGGTTACATATGGACAGTAGACCCGCGGGCAGCACGATGCGCACAGCATCATAGGTTACATATGGACAGTAGACCCGTGGGCGGCCCGATGCACAGTATCATAGGTTACATATGGACAGTAGACCCGCGGGCGGCCCGATGCGCACAGTATCATAGGTTACATATGGACAGTAGACCCGCGGGCAGCACGATGCGCACAGCATCATAGGTTACATATGGACAGTAGACCCGTGGGCGGCCCGATGCACAGTATCATAGGTTACATATGGACAGTAGACCCGCCGGCGGCCCGATGCGCACAGTATCATAGGTTACATATGGACAGTAGACCCGCGGGCGGCCTGATGCACAGTATCATAGGTTACATATGGACAGTAGACCCGCCGGCGGCCCGATGCGCACAGTATCATAGGTTACATATGGACAGTAGACCCGCGGGCGGCCCGATGCACAGTATCATAGGTTACATATGAACAGTAGACCCGCGGGCGGCCCGATGCGCACAGTATCATAGGTTACATATGGACAGTAGACCTGCGGGCGGCCTGATGCACAGCACCATAGGTTACATATGGACAGTAGACCCGCGGGCAGCCCGATGCACAGCACCATAGGTTACATATGGACAGTAGACCCGCGGGCGGCCCGATGCGCACAGTATCATAGGTTACATATGGACAGTAGACCCGCGGGCGGCCCGATGCGCACAGTATCATAGGTTACATATGGACAGTAGACCCGCGGGCGGCCCGATGCGCACAGTATCATAGGTTACATATGGACAGTAGACCCGCGGGCGGCCCGATGCACAGTATCATAGGTTACATATGGACAGTAGACCCGCCGGCGGCCCGATGCCCACAGTATCATAGGTTACATATGGACAGTAGACCCGCGGGCGGCCCGATGCACAGTATCATAGGTTACATATGGACAGTAGACCTGCGGGCGGCCTGATGCGCACAGCACCATAGGTTACATATGGACAGTAGACCCGCGGGCGGCCCGATGCACAGTATCATAGGTCACATATGGACAGTAGACCCGCGGGCGGCCCGATGCACAGTATCATAGGTTACATATGGACAGTAGACCCGCGGGCGGCCCGATGCGCACAGTATCATAGGTTACATATGGACAGTAGACCCGCGGGCGGCCCGATGCGCACAGTATCATAGGTTACATATGGACAGTAGACCCGCGGGCGGCCCGATGCGCACAGTATCATAGGTTACATATGGACAGTAGACCCGCGGGCGGCCCGATGCACAGTATCATAGGTTACATATGGACAGTAGACCCGCCGGCGGCCCGATGCCCACAGTATCATAGGTTACATATGGACAGTAGACCCGCGGGCGGCCCGATGCACAGTATCATAGGTTACATATGGACAGTAGACCCGCGGGCGGCCCGATGCGCACAGTATCATAGGTTACATATGGACAGTAGACCCGCGGGCGGCCCGATGCGCACAGTATCATAGGTTACATATGGACAGTAGACCCGCGGGCGGCCCGATGCACAGTATCATAGGTTACATATGGACAGTAGACCCGCGGGCGGCCCGATGCGCACAGTATCATAGGTTACATATGGACAGTAGACCCGTGGGCGGCCCGATGCGCACAGTATCATAGGTTACATATGGACAGTAGACCCGCGGGCGGCCCGATGCACAGTATCATAGGTTACATATGGACAGTAGACCCGCGGGAGGCCCGATGCGCACAGTATCATAGGTTACATATGGACAGTAGACCCGTGGGCGGCCCGATGCGCACAGTATCATAGGTTACATATGGACAGTAGACCCGCGGGCGGCCCGATGCACAGCACCATAGGTTACATATGGACAGTAGACCCGCGGGCGGCCCGATGCGCACAGTATCATAGGTTACATATGGACAGTAGACCCGCGGGCGGCCCGATGCACAGTATCATAGGTTACATATGGACAGTAGACCCGCCGGCGGCCCGATGCGCACAGTATCATAGGTTACATATGGACAGTAGACCCGCGGGCGGCCCGATGCACAGTATCATAGGTTACATATGGACAGTAGACCCGCGGGAGGCCCGATGCGCACAGTATCATAGGTTACATATGGACAGTAGACCCGCGGGCGGCCCGATGCACAGTATCATAGGTTACATATGGACAGTAGACCCGCGGGCGGCCCGATGCACAGTATCATAGGTTACATATGGACAGTAGACCCGCGGGAGGCCCGATGCACAGTATCGTAGTAACCTATGATTCTGTGCGCACGATGTATGCCGCTCCGGGACACATGGCCGCTCGCGGACTGTATGATGGACTGTATGTCTCAGAGGTCGCGTGCATGAGCCCTTAGGCTGAGTTCACATGATGTTATTTTTCCTTTCTTCTGATCCGTCAGAAAAATAAAGAAAAAATGGGTCCTGATCGTCAGTTCTGCACATTTGGCGTCTGTTTGAGCCGTGTCCGTCTGACATCCGGTATTTTAGATGGAAAGAAAGTCCTGCTGCAGAACTGATGCACAGGATCCGTTATTTTCAGGACACAAACCATAAAGAATCTACAAATCACTCTGAGGGGCGAGTAGTGACCTCTGAGGGGTGAGTAGTGACCTCTGAGGGGTGAGAAGTGACCTCTGAGGGGTGAGAAGTGACCTATTAAGGGTGAGTAGTGACCTCTGAGGAGCGAGTAGTGACATCTGAGGAGCGAGTAGTGACCTCTGAGGGGCGAGTAGTGACCTCGAGGGGCGAGTAGTGACCTCTGAGGGGCGAGTAGTGACCTCTGAGGGGTGAGTAGTGACCTCTGAGGGGTGAGAAGTGACCTCTGAGGGGTGAGAAGTGACCTCTGAGGGGTGAGAAGTGACCTCTGAGGGGTGAGAAGTGACCTCTGAGGGGCGAGTAGTGACCTCTGAGGGGCGAGTAGTGACCTCTGAGGGGCGAGTAGTGACCTCTGAGGGGTGAGTAGTGACCTCTGAGGGGTGAGAAGTGACCTCTGAGGGGTGAGAAGTGACCTCTGAGGGGTGAGAAGTGACCTCTGAGGGGTGAGAAGTGACCTCTGAGGGGCGAGTAGTGACCTCTGAGGGGCGAGTAGTGACCTCTGAGGGGCGAGTAGTGACCTCTGAGGGGCGAGTAGTGACCTCTGAGGGGCGAGTAGTGACCTCTGAGGAGCGAGTAGTGACCGCTGAGGGGCGAGTAGTGACCTCTGAGGGGCGAGTAGTGACCTCTGAAGGGCGAGTAGTCACCTCTGAGGGGCGAGTAGTGACCTCTGAGGGGCGAGTAGTGACCTCTGAGGGGCGAGTAGTGACCTCTGAGGGGCGAGTAGTGACCGCTGAGGGGCGAGTAGTGACCTCTGAGGGGCGAGTAGTGACCTCTGAGGAGCGAGTAGTGACCTCTGAGGGGCGAGTAGTGACCTCTGATGGGGCGACTAGTGACCTCTGAGGGGCGACTAGTGACCTCTGAGGGACGAGTAGTGACCTCTGAGGAGCGAGTAGTGACCTCTGAGGAGCGAGTAGTGACCTCTGAGGAGCGAGTAGTGACCTCTGAGGGGCGAGAAGTGACCTCTGAGGGGCGAGTAGTGACCTCTGAGGGGCGAGTAGTGACCTCTGAGGGGCGAGTAGTGACCTCTGAGGGGCGAGTAGTGACCTCTGATGGGTGAGTAGTGACCTCTGAGGGGCGAGTAGTGACCTCTGAGGGGTGAGTAGTGACCTCTGAGGGGCGAGTAGTGACCTCTGAGGGGCGAGTAGTGACCTCTGAGGGGCGAGTAGTGACCTCTGAGGAGGCGAGTAGTGACCTCTGAGGGGCGAGAAGTGACCTCTGAGGAGCGAGTAGTGACCTCTGAGGAGCGAGTAGTGACCTCTGAGGGGCGAGTAGTGACCTCTGAGGGGTGAGTAGTGACCTCTGAGGGGCGAGTAGTGACCTCTGAGGGTGAGTAGTGACCTCTGAGGGGTGAGTAGTGACCTCTGAGGAGCGAGTAGTGACCTCTGAGGGGCGAGCAGTGACCTCTGAGGGGCGAGTAGTGACATCTGAGGGGCGAGTAGTGACCTCTGAGGAGCGAGTAGTGACATCTGAGGGGCGAGTAGTGACCGCTGAGGGGCGAGTAGTGACCTCTGAGGGGCGAGTAGTGACCTCTGAGGCGCGAGTAGTGACCTCTGAGGGGCGAGTAGTGACCTCTGAGGGGCGAGTAGTGACCTCTGAGGGGCGAGTAGTGACCTCTGAGGAGCGAGTAGTGACCTCTGAGGGCGAGAAGTGACCTCTGAGGAGCGAGTAGTGACCTCTGAGGAGCGAGTAGTGACCTCTGAGGGGCGAGTAGTGACCTCTGAGGGGCGAGTATGACCTATGAGGGGCGAGTAGTGACCTCTGAGGGGCGAGTAGTGACCTCTGAGGGGCGAGTAGTGACCTCTGAGGAGCGAGTAGTGACCTCTGAGGGGCGAGAAGTGACCTCTGAGGAGCGAGTAGTGACCTCAGAGGGACGAGTAGTGACCTCTGAGGGGCGAGTAGTGACCTCTGAGGGGCGAGTAGTAACCTATGAGGGGCGAGTAGTGACCTCTGAGGGGAGAGTAGTGACCTCTGAGGGGCGAGTAGTGACCTCTGATGGGGCGAGTAGTGACCTCTGAGGGGCGAGTAGTGACCTCTGAGGAGCGAGTAGTGACCTCTGAGGGGAGAGTAGTGACCTCTGAGGGGCGAGTAGTGACCTCTGATGGGGCGAGTAGTGACCTCTGAGGAGCGAGTAGTGACCTCTGAGGGGAGAGTAGTGACCTCTGAGGGGAGAGTAGTGACCTCTGAGGGGCGAGTAGTGACCTCTGAGGGGCGAGTAGTGACTCTGAGGGGCGAGTAGTGACCTCTGAGGGCGAGTAGTGACCTCTGAGGAGCGAGTAGTGACCTCTGAGGGGCGAGAAGTGACCTCTGAGGAGCGAGTAGTGACCTCTGAGGAGCGAGTAGTGACCTCTGAGGGGCGAGTAGTGACCTCTGAGGGGCGAGTAGTGACCTCTGAGGGGCGAGTAGTGACCTCTGAGGGGCGAGTAGTGACCTCTGAGGGGCGAGTAGTGACCTCTGAGGAGCGAGTAGTGACCTCTGAGGGGCGAGAAGTGACCTCTGAGGAGCGAGTAGTGACCTCAGAGGGACGAGTAGTGACCTCTGAGGGGCGAGTAGTGACCTCTGAGGGGCGAGTAGTAACCTATGAGGGGCGAGTAGTGACCTCTGAGGGGAGAGTAGTGACCTCTGAGGGGCGAGTAGTGACCTCTGATGGGGCGAGTAGTGACCTCTGAGGGGCGAGTAGTGACCTCTGAGGAGCGAGTAGTGACCTCTGAGGGGAGAGTAGTGACCTCTGAGGGGCGAGTAGTGACCTCTGATGGGGCGAGTAGTGACCTCTGAGGAGCGAGTAGTGACCTCTGAGGGGAGAGTAGTGACCTCTGAGGGGAGAGTAGTGACCTCTGAGGGGAGAGTAGTGACCTCTGAGGGGCGAGTAGTGACCTCTGAGGGCCAGTCACCTGTTACTGAAGTCTGCAACATGAACAGGACCCAAGACAAGGCGGAGAGCAGGAGCGGAGGGCGCCAGAGCATGGTCAGCACTGCAGGGTCTGCACGGAAGGAGAAAACATCTGTCAGCACCATAATCACTGCACATCAATAGCTGCACCCAGAACACTGCACACCTATCACTGCACCCCATTACTGCACACCTATCACTGCACCCCATTACTGCACACCTATCCCTGCACTACATTACTGCACACCTATCACTGCACCCCATTACTGCACACCTATCACTGCACCCCATTACTGCACACCTATCACTGCACTCCATTACTGCACACCTATCACTGCACCCCATTACTGCACACCTATCACTGCACTCCATTACTGCACACCTATCACTGCACCCCATTACTGCACACCTATCACTGCACCCCATTACTGCACACCTATCACTGCACCCCATTACTGCACACCTATCACTGCACTCCATTACTGCACACCTATCACTGCACCCCATTACTGCACACCTATCACTGCACCCCATTACTGCACACCTATCACTGCACCCCATTACTGCACACCTATCACTGCACCCCATTACTGCACACCTATCACTGCACCCCATTACTGCACACCTATCACTGCACTACATTACTGCACACGATCACTGCACTCCATTACTGCACACCTATCACTGCACCCCATTACTGCACACCTATCACTGCACCCCATTACTGCACACCTATCACTGCACCCCATTACTGCACACCTATCACTGCACTACATTACTGCACACCTATCACTGCACCCCATTACTGCACACCTATCACTGCACACCTATCACTGCACCCCATTACTGCACACCTATCCCTGCACTACATTACTGCACACCTATCACTGCACCCCATTACTGCACACCTATCACTGCACCCCATTACTGCACACCTATCACTTCACTCCATTACTGCACACCTATCACTGCACTCCATTACTGCACACCTATCACTGCACCCCATTACTGCACACCTATCACTGCACCCCATTACTGCACACCTATCACTGCACCCCATTACTGCACACCTATCACTGCACCCCATTACTGCACACCTATCACTGCACCCCATTACTGCACACCTATCACTGCACCCCATTACTGCACACCTATCACTGCACTCCATTACTGCACACGATCACTGCACTCCATTACTGCACACCTATCACTGCACCCCATTACTGCACACCTATCACTGCACCCCATTACTGCACACCTATCACTGCACCCCATTACTGCACACCTATCACTGCACTACATTACTGCACACCTATCGCTGCACCCCTTTACTGTACACCTATCACTGCACCCCATTACTGCACACCTATCAATGCACTACATTACTGCACACCTATCACTGCACACCATTACTGCACACCTATCACTGCACCCCATTACTGCACACCTATCACTGCACCCATTACTGCACACCTATCACTGCACCCCATTACTGCACACCTATCACTGCACCCCATTACTGCACACCTATCACTGCACTACATTACTGCACACCTATCACTGCACCCCATTACTGCACACCTATCACTGCACCCCATTACTGCACACCTATCACTGCACTACATTACTGCACACCTATCACTGCACCCCATTACTGCACACCTATCACTGCACCCCATTACTGCACACCTATCACTGCACTCCATTACTGCACACCTATCACTGCACTACATTACTGCACACCTATCGCTGCACCCCTTTACTGTACACCTATCACTGCACCCCATTACTGCACACCTATCAATGCACTACATTACTGCACACCTATCACTGCACCCCATTACTGCACACCTATCACTGCACTACATTACTGCACACCTATCACTGCACCCCATTACTGCACACCTATCACTGCACCCCATTACTGCACACCTATCACTGCACCCCATTATTGCACACCTATCGCTGCACCCCATTACTGCACACCTATCACTGCACCCCATTACTGCACACCTATCACTGCACCCCATTACTGCACACCTATCACTGCACTACATTACTGCACACCTATCACTGCACCCCATTACTGCACACCTATCACTGCACCCCATTACTGCACACCTATCACTGCACTACATTACTGCACACCTATCACTGCACTACATTACTGCACACCTATCGCTGCACCCCATTACTGCACACCTATCACTGCACTACATTACTGCACACCTATCACTGCACTACATTACTGCACACCTATCACTGCACTCCATTACTGCACACCTATCACTGCACTCTGTTACTGCACACCTATCACTGCACTCTGTTACTGCACACCTATCACTGCACCCCATTACTGCACACCTATCACTGCACCCCATTACTGCACACCTATCACTGCACCCCATTACTGCACACCTATCACTGCACCCCATTACTGCACACCTATCACTGCACTCCTTTACTGTACACCTATCACTCCATTACTGCACACTATCACTGCACCCCATTACTGCACACCTATCACTGCACTCCATTACTGCACACCTATCACTGCACCCCATTACTGCACACCTATCCCTGCACTACATTACTGCACACCTATCACTGCACCCCATTACTGCACAGCTATCACTGCACACCTATCACTGCACCCCATTACTGCACACCTATCACTGCACTACATTACTGCACCCCATTACTGCACACCTATCACTGCACCCCATTACTGCACACCTATCACTGCACTCCATTACTGCACACCTATCACTGCACCCCATTACTGCACACCTATCACTGCACCCCATTACTGCACACCTATCACTGCACCCCATTACTGCACACCTATCACTGCACTCCATTACTGCACACGATCACTGCACCCCATTACTGCACACCTATCACTGCACCCCATTACTGCACACCTATCACTGCACCCCATTACTGCACCCCTATCGCTGCACCCCATTACTGCACCCCTATCGCTGCACCCCATTACTGCACACCGATCACTGCACTCCATTACTGCACACCGATCGCTGCACCCCATTACTGCACACCTATAACTGCACCCCATTACTGCACATCTATCACTGCACTACATTACTGCACACCTATCGCTGCACCCCATTACTGCACACCTATCACTGCACTACATTACTGCACACCTATCACTGCACTACATTACTGCACACCTATCACTGCACTCCATTACTGCACACCTATCACTGCACTCTGTTACTGCACACCTATCACTGCACCCCATTACAGCACACCTATCACTGCACTCCATTACTGCACACCTATCACTGCACCCCATTACTGCACACCTATCACTGCACCGATTACTGCACACCTATCACTGCACCCCATTACTGCACACCTATCACTGCACCCCATTACTGCACACCTATCACTGCACACATAACTGCACCCCATTACTGCACACCTATAACTGCACTCCATTACTGCACACCTATCACTGCACTCCATTACTGCACACCTATCACTGCACACCTATAACTGCACACCTATCACTGCACTCCATTACTGCACACCTATCACTGCACCCCATTACTGCACACCTATCACTGCACCCCATTACAGCACACCTATCACTGCACTCCATTACTGCACCCCATTACTGCACACCTATCACTGCACACCTATCACTGCACACCTATCACTGCACACCTATCACTGCACCCCTATCACTGCACCCCATTACTGCACACCTATCACTGCACCCCATTACTGCACACCTATCACTGCACTCCTTTACTGTACACCTATCATTGCCCTCCATTACTGCAAACATATCACTGCACCCCATTACTACACATCTATCACTGCACCCCATTACTGAACACCTATCGCTGCACCCCATTACTGCACACCTATCACTGCACACCTTTCACTGCACCCCATTATAGCACACCTATCACTGCACTCCATTACTGCACACCTATCACTGCACTCCTTTACTGTACACCTATCACTGCACTCCATTACTGCACACCTATCACTGCACACCTATCACTGCACCCCATTACAGCACACCTATCACTGCACACCTATCACTGCACCCCATTACTGCACACCTATCACTGCACCCCATTACTGCACACCGATCACTGCACTCCATTACTGCACACCGATCGCTGCACCCCATTACTGCACACCTATCACTGCACTCCATTACTGCACACCTATCACTGCACCCCATTACTGCACACCTATTGCTGCACTACATTACTGCACTCCTATTGCTGCGCCCCATTACTGCACACCTATCACTGCACCCCATTACTGCACACCTATCGCTGCACCCCAGTGTGTTCAGAACATTTCCTCCCAACACGAAGGGATCATACCTTCAGTGGAAGGGCGCAGCGTGACTATCCTGCAGATTAGGGCGAGACATGTAGGGAAGGCCCCATCCTGAGGCGCGGAGAGGATGGCGAGGTCTGAGGTTTATGGCTGTTGAGACTTGGACATCCCAAGGCTTCCTAGAAAATGGAGAGATGGACACAGACATGAGAATCAGTGGTCTATTCATAGAGATCTCCATGAGATGTCATCCACAGGGCCCCACAAAATGCCACAGTTAAGGGGCCCCTGTGGTCTGTGTACATCATTGACTGGAGAGATCACTGAAATCGGTCCCACCTGCAAGGCAGCAGCGGGGAACCTACTGACCCTCATGAGGTGTCTCCATAATTAACAACAGGGTTCTGATGATGGTGCCATTGATCTGGTCACCCTGGTGGTACAGCGCCAGTTAGAAGGACAAGCTGTAAGGTTATGCAAATCGAGGAAGTTGCTTTACGGACCACATTATTGCAGGCCAATTCAGATGTCACAGTCCCAAATGTGTATAAAACACCCGATAACTGGCCACAAACTCTGACGTCGTACACTCCTCTGAAAGTCCAGCAGCAAGAAGTAGAAACCGTAAGATTAAGCAAATCGAGGAAGTAGCAGCTATCGCTAAGATCTGCAGATGATGACATTTGAAACCTCAGAAATCGGATGAAGTTGTGTGGAATGATTGTGTGATGCCTCCTGTTCACCCACGTCCCAGTTACCACCACTGGTCAGACACTGAGAGGACAGAATCCTGAGCTGAGAGGCCTCGGTCTATCACTCCAGCAGATGGCTGAGATGTCAGTGCTGGTCAACGCTGTGTGTCCTGGTGGTTGGGAGAAGACGATGAACTGGAATGACAGGAAGAGGAGCAGAGCGGAGAACCTCTGCCCGGACAGGTCCTCTGATTAAAAGAATGGCGCTGAGTGATCCATTACTGCAAGTGAAATGTCACATCCCAAGCCTAGGGCGGCAAACAGCGTCCACACAACCATCAGAAGAAGTCTGCACGACACTGGGCTACGAGCCGGACGTCCAGCTACAGGTGTCCACTGACCTCCGCTCACCGCTCTCAAAGGCTATCCTGGTGCACAGCAAGACGGCAGTGGAGGCTGGAGATCTGTCCTCTTCAGTGATCAGTCCTGCTTTGGTCTCAGATGCAATGATAGCCAGATATCAGGCTGGAGATCATGTGGACCACACCATGCAGAGGCCTTTATTAGGGAACACCACACCAGTCCTACTCCCGGGATTGTATAATATACGGTGGATTTGGTCATGGAACCAGTGTTCCCGCCATTTCTTCAAAGTGTCCAAGGAGCCGCTTTTCAACAGGACAACCCCAGGTCACATATCGCTCGTTCTACGTATTACCATGGACTGTAGCGTCTCCGGACTTGTCTCCTATCCAGCACACCTGGGACGTCATTAGTCGGAGCTGCCAGCAGCCGATCTTGATGATTTGTGTGCCCAGGTGCATTCAGTTTGGCAGAACATTCCTCAGACAACCATTAATAACCTCACTGATATCTGGGAAGGCGAGTGAGTGCGAGTACATGTGCGAGTGGAGTTCACACTCCATACTGATTGCATCCAGAGGTTTTGAATAAATTGTTTCCATCTTTTCATCATTTGCATATCATTAACATGTCTACCGATCCTGGGATTTCCAGAATTCCATGACCTTTGCTTCCTGGTGTTGTACTATCAGTGTTGAGTGTATCTGCACCCGCCTACTGTATAATGTATATCCAGACACATGAACGTATGGAGGTGCCAATGCGCTGACGTCAAGGGTGTGTGGCCTGGGAGGAGCAAAATGATGAGAAACATGATGTCTGCATCCTTCAGTCACACTTTATTTCTGAGCCTCTGCTTTCTGTCAGTGAATAGAAGCATTCTTTGTTAAGCCAGGATGCAGGTGCATGTAACCGCGGTTGCAGGCTTGGTATTCTGAACCTCTGTCAGCTTGTTTCGTGGTTGGAAGGTTTTCATTGTGATCTGTCAGCAGGTGGTTTCTATGTCTCTGGGACACATACCTGAACATCATAATGGCAGATAATCCAGGTCCCCAGGGAGGGCCCGACTGACAGTGATACCAAGACTGCTGACAGCAGAGAGGTGATTATATGATGACACGACGTCAGTGAGAGCAGCAATAATGTCCTCGTGTAAGGAGAACCGGCTGTAGTGTGAGCGACCCCCACAACAACCCTGAGAGAGTACACCCGACTGTACAGAATACTACACCGCACAGTACACCCGACTGTACAGAATACTACACCGCGCAGTACACCTGACTGTACAGAATACTACACCGCACAGTACACCTGACTGTACAGAATACTACGCCGCACAGTACACCCAACTGTAGAAAACAATACACCCGACTGTACAGAATACTACACCGCACAGTACACCTGACTGTACAGAATACTACACCAGACAGTACACCCAACTGTACAAAACAATACACCCGACTGTACAGAATACTACACCGCACAGTACACCCGACTGTACAGAATACTACACAGCACAACACACCTGACTGTACAAAATACTACACCAGACAGTACACCCAACTGTACAAAACAATACACCAGACTGTACACCCAACTCTACAGAATACTACGCCGCGCAGTACACCCAACTGTACAAAACAATACACCCGACTGTACAGAATAGTACACCGCACAGTACACCCGACTGTACAGAATACTACACCGCACAGTACACCCGACTGTACAGAATACTACACCAGACAGTACACCCGACTGTACAGAATAATACACCGCACAGTACACCGACTGTACAGAATACTACACCGCACAGTACACCCGACTGTACAAAATACTACACCAGACAGTACACCCAACTGTGCAAAACAATACACCAGACTGTACAGAATACTACACCAGACAGTACACCCAACTTTGCAAAACAATACACCAGACTGTACAGAATACTACACCGCACAGTACACCCGACTCTACAGAATACTACACCGCACAGTACACCCGACTGTACAGAATACTACACCGCACAGTACACGCGACTGTACAGAATACTACACCGCACAGTACACCCGACTGTACAGAATACTACACCGCACAGTACAACTGACTGTACAGAATACTACACCGCACAGTACACCCGACTGTACAGAATACTACACCGCACAACACACCCGATTGTACAGAATACTACACAGCACAACACACCTGACTGTACAGAATACTACACTGCACAACACATCCAACTGTACAGAATACTACACCGGACAACACACCCGACTGTACAGAATACTACACTGCACAACACACCCGATTGTACAGAATACTACACTGCACAACACACCCGACTGTACAGAATACTACACTGCACAACACACCCGATTGTACAGAATACTACACTGCACAACACACCCGACTGTACAAAATACTACACTGCACAACACACCCGACTGTACAGAATACTACACCGCACAACACACCCGATTGTACAGAATACTACACCGCACAACACACCTGACTGTACAGAATACTACACTGCACAACACATCCAACTGTACAGAATACTACACCGCACAATATACCCGACTCTACAGAATACTACACTGCACAATACACTCAACTGTACAGAATACTACACAGCACAACCTACCTGACTGTACAGAATACTACACCGCACAACACACTTGACTGTACGGAGTAGTACACCGCAAAACACACCCGACTGTACACCGAACTCTACAGAATTCTACACAGCACAATATACCCGACTGTACAGAATACTACATCGCACAACACACCTGACTGTACAGAATACTCCACCGCACAATACACTCGACTGTAAAGAATACTACACCACACAACACACTGGACTGTACAGAATTCTATACTGAGCAGTATACCCAACTGTGCAGAGTACTACACCACACACCTGACTGTACAGAATACTACACCGCACAATACACCCAATTCTACCGAATTCTACACAGCACAATATACCCGACTGTACAGAATAGTACAACGCACAATACACCCTACTGTACAGAATACTACACCGCACAATAAACCTGACTGTACAGAATACTACAGCGCACAACACACCTGACTGTACAGAATACTACACCAGACAGTACACCCGACTGTACAGAATACTACACCAGACAGTACACCTGACTGTACAGAATACTACACCAGACAGTACACCCGGCTGTACAGAATACTACACCAGACAGTACACCCAACTCTACAGAATACTACACCGCAAAATATACCTGGCTGTACAGAATACTACACCACACAATACACCTGGCTGTAGAGAATACTATAGCGCATAACACACCCGACTGTACAGAATACTACACCGCACAATACACTCAACTGTACAGAATACTACACAACACAATACACCCAACTCTACAGAATACTACACTGCACAACACAGCCGACTGTACGAAATACTGCGCCACACAATACACCTGACTGTACAGAATACTACACTGCACAACACAACTGACTGTACAGAATACTACACTGCACAATACACCTGACTGTACAGAGTACTACACCGCACAACACACCCAACTGTACAGAATAGTACACCGCACAATACACCGAACTCTGCAGAATACTACAACACACAATATACCTGACTGTACAGAATACTACACCACACAATACACCCGACTGTACAGAATACTACACCACACAGTACACCTGACTGTACATAAAACGACACTGCATAATACACTCAACTGTACAGAATACTCCACCGCACAATACACCCAACTGTACAGAATACTACATTGCACAATACACTCAACTGTACAGAGTACTACACTGCACAACACACTCAACTGTACAGAATTCCATACTGCGTAATATACCCGACTGTGCAGACTACTACACCACATACTTGACTGTACAGAATACTCCACTGCACAATACACTCAATTGTACAGAATACTACACTGCACAACACACCCAACTGTACAGAATTCTATACTGCGCAGTATACCCGACTGTGCAGAATACTACACCACACACCTGACTGTACAAAATACTATACCGCACAATACACCCAACTCTGCATAATAATACACTGCACAATATACCCGACTGTACAAAATAGCACACCACACAATACACCCGACTGTACAGAATACTACACAGCACAATATACCCGACTGTACAAAATAGCACACCACACAATACACCCGACTGTACAGAATACTACACAGCACAATATACCCGACTGTACAGAATAGTACAACGCACAATACACCCGACTGTACAGAATACTACACAGCACAATACACTCGACTGTACAGAGTACTACACCGCACAATACACCGACTGTACAGAATACTACACCGCACAACACACTCAAATGTACAGAACACTACAGCGCACAACACACCCGACTGTACAGAGTACTACACCGCACAATACACCGACTGTACAGAATACTACACCGCACAACACACTCAAATGTACAGAACACTACAGCGCACAACACACCCGACTGTACAGAATAATACAAACTACTGTACTGCACATTACACCCAACTGTACCTAATAAAGCATCTGTAAAAAAAAGAAAAGTGCATCTGACTATACAGTATATGAATGATTTGCCAAACTGTAAATTTAAGTAACATTCACGTTCTGACCACACAGACGCCCAGTGCAGAGTAACAGCTGTAGGAGAAGCAGAGGGGCCCAGGTACAGACTTCACATTGTGTTCCAAATGCCTCTAGTTATGCAATTGTCTTCTCTGTATTTTAAGACGAGACGAAGATCTGGGCATATGCCTGTGTATTAGGAATTTCCTGGGAGTTTGATATCTGTGTATTAGGAGGGGTTGGTCTGGGGGCTGATGTCTGTCTATTAGGAGTTTGTTGTGATCTGATGTCTGTGTATTGTCCAGGTGCTGATGCCTGTGTATTGTCGGGGTGCTGATGCCTGTGTATTATCGGGGTGCTGATGCCTATATATTGTCCGGGTGCTGATGCCTGTATATTGTCGGAGGTCTGATTCCTCTGTATTGTCGGGGGGCTGATGCCTGTATATTGTCGGGGGGCTGATACCTGTATATTGTCGGGGGGCTGATGCCTGTATATTGTGGGGGGCTGATGCCTGTGTATTGTTCAGGTGCTGATGCCTGTATATTGTCGGGGGGCTGATTCCTGTGTATTGTCCGGGTGCTGATGCCTGTATATTGTCGGGGAGCTGATGCCTGTATATTGTCGGGGGGCTGATGCCTGTATATTGTCCAGGTCCTGATGCCTGTATATTGTCGGGGGGCTGATGCCTGTGTATTGTCCAGGTCCTGATGCCTGTATATTGTCGGGGGGCTGATACCTGTATATTGTCGGGGGGCTGATGCCTGTGTATTGTCCAGGTCCTGATGCCTGTATATTGTCAGGGGGCTGATGCCTGTATATTGTCGGGGGGCTGATGCCTGTGTATTGTCGGGGGGCTGATGCCTGTGTATTGTCGGGGGGCTGATGCCTGTATATTGTCGGGGGGCTGATGCCTGTATATTGTCGGGGGGCTGATGCCTGTATATTGTCGGGGGGCTGATGCCTGTGTATTGTCGGGGGGCTGATGCCTGTATATTGTCGGAGGGCTGATGCCTATATATTGTCCGGGTGCTGATGCCTGTGTATTGTGGGGGACTGATGCCTGTGTGTAGACCAGGTGCTGATGCCTTTATATTGTCGGGGGGCTGATGCCTGTATATTGTCCGGGTGCTGATGCCTGTGTATTGTGGGGGACTGATGCCTGTGTGTAGACCAGGTGCTGATGCCTGTATATTGTCGGGGGGCTGATGCCTGTATATTGTCGGGGGGCTGATGCCTGTATATTGTCGGGGGGCTGATACCTGTATATTGTCGGGGGCTGATGCCTGTATATTGTGGGGGGCTGATGCCTGTGTATTGTTCAGGTGCTGATGCCTGTATATTGTCGGGGGGCTGATTCCTGTGTATTGTCCGGGTGCTGATGCCTGTATATTGTCGGGGAGCTGATGCCTGTATATTGTCGGGGAGATGATGCCTGGATATTGTCCAGGTCCTGATGCCTGTATATTGTCGGGGGGTTGATGCCTGTATATTGTCGGGGGGCTGATGCCTGTGTATTGTCCAGGTCCTGATGTCTGTATATTGTCGGGGGGCTGATGCCTGTGTATTGTCGGGGGGCTGATGCCTGTGTATTGTCCAGGTCCTGATGCCTGTATATTGTCGGGGGGTTGATGCCTGTATATTGTCGGGGGGCTGATGCCTGTATATTGTCGGGGGGCTGATGCCTGTATATTGTCGGGGGGCTGATGCCTGTGTATTGTCGGGGTGCTGATGCCTGTGTATTGTCCAGGTCCTGATGCCTGTATATTGTCAGGGGGCTGATGCCTGTATATTGTCCAGGTCCTGATGCCTGTGTATTGTCAGGGGGCTGGTGCCTGTGTGTAGACCAGGGGCTGATGTCGGGGGGTGATGACATTACCTTGCACTTGTCCTGGTTTCTTCCACTCCCGTCCGGTCTTCTTCAGGGTGATCGGGCAGGGCTGGAGAGGAGCCTATAAAGTTATCCACACACAATATATGGGGCCCCTGTTGTGAGGCTCCTTCCTCTGCGCTGGGCTTTGCTCATTACTTTTCACCAGTGACTGTACAGGTTCAGACCCTCTATGGTAACACCTTCAAGGGTAATGTTCTGATCCAATTATGTCAGTAAATCCTTCAGTAGACATCTTCTGGTACCACCGGTCTATCTTGTTCATAAGGGCCACGCTCAGGGGCCAGGATAGAAGCAGTAACCGGGTGCTCAGTCGCCATCACTGGGGTGTCCAAGAGGTTCCAGATAATTCAAGATTACAGTGGGACGCCCAACCTGGAATCCAACAGGACCACGGCCTAGAAAAGGAGGAGATGGAAAATAGGAGTCATCCTTCTTTACACTGTATGGACCAGGCCATGCCTGGAGGTCTGGACTTAGAGATAAGTGATGATGGATGTTCCCCAGGTGAAGGGGGGACTGGCAAGAGCTGGGGACTGGGGTAACTGACTGGGGATGTGCTGTGGGTATGGGAATAACTGGGTATGTGCCCTGAGTGTGGGGGTAACTGGTGCGGATGTGCCCTATGTACTGGAGTAACTGACTGGGGGTGTGCCCTGGGCACCGAGGTAACTGATGGTGATGTTCTCTGTGTACTGGTTACTGAGGATCCTGGAGTAAGAGACTTTTTCTGGTGTGATGTCCAGGATCCACAGCGGTTTTTGGAGGAGGTTTTATAAAGACACCAAGTGTCATCAATACATGTCCAAAACTTCAAGGCCCGGCCACCCCAGGAAGATCAGCAGGAGAACATAAGATGTCGCTAGGAAGCCAAAAACTTAATCCCGGGAGCCAGAGGAAGCTTACACCACTACTGAGGTCACAGTGCAGAAGCTTGCCATTAGCGAGATGGGCACATGTGACATCAACATGGAGGATGATAAGAATGGACCACCACTGTCCATGATGATAAGCCAGAGAACACAAGATGCTGGAAGACCCCTCTAAGAAGCCAGAACTTCATCCCAGGACCTACAGGAGGCTCTCACCACTACTGAGGTCACATTGCAGGAAGAGACCATTAGAAAAAGGGGCACATGTAATATCTATATGGAGGGTGATAAGAATATGGACCACCATTGTCCAGGACAATCAGCCAGAGAACATGAGATGCTGGAGAATGCCTCGAAAAAGCCAGAACCTACAGGAAGCTCTCACCAGTGCTGAGGTCACAGTACAGGAGTAGAACATTAGAGAGAGGGGCACAGGAGAGTATTAAGAAAAGACTACCACTGTCCGGGACAATCATCCAGAGAATACAAGATGCTGGAAGACACCTCTAAGAAGCCAGAAGTTCATCCCAGGACTAACAGGAAGCTCATACCACTACTGAGGTCAGAGAGCAGGAGACCAGTAGAGAGAGGGATACATATGACATCTAGATAGAGGGTGGCAGCAAGAAATCACCACTGTCCAGAACAATCAAAGTACACAAGATACTGGAAGACATAACTAAGAAGCCAGAACTTTATCCTGGGACCTACGGGAATTTCTCATCTCTACTGAGGTCACAGTGCCATTGGAGAGAGGGACGCACACGTGACATCTACATAAAGGGTGGCAGTAAGAGACCACCACTGTCCATCGAATGTGTCTGCAGATAAGAACCGTTTGGCCCATCTAGTCTGCCCAGAACAATCAGTCAGAGAACCCAAAATACTGGAAGATGCTATTAAGAAGCTAGAACTTCATCCTGGGACCTAGAGGAAGCTTTCACCATTCCTGAGGTCAGAGAGGGACAGTTGTGAGGAATATCTGCTGGGGTTTCATCTACCAAAAAGGGCAATCTCAGGAATTACAGGGGAATTACCCCACACAATGCTCCTGTCAGGATCCCTGAGGGGTTCTTACATCTTTGGAGGGTTTGGGACATGATTTTTGTGGGTAGGGAACGGCCCAGGAATGGTCTGAAGTTGCGGGAGGTTTATTTTATGGCGGCACAAATGGGGCAGGATCTACGGTTTATGATGACTCTGCCCGACTCCTGGCTGCACCCACTGGAGAGCGGGATCTTCATGGATGGTTCGAAGCTGTCACCGTTCTATGTGAAGCAACGTGATTGGGCGATCGAGTATATGTCACCCGCCATACGGGCACGCGGACCTGCGCCATTCTGCTCTATTCTAAGCTAATTATTATTATTGTGACCTTAGATTATTATAATACGGAGGGGGGGATGTTATAATACACAGGATGCGACCTTAGATTATTATAATACGGAGGGGGGATGTTATAATACACAGGATGCGACCTTAGATTATTATAATACGGAGGGGGGATGTTATAATACACAGGATGTGACCTTAGATTATTATAATACGGAGGGGGAGATGTTATAATACACAGGATGTGACCTTAGATTATTATAATACGGAGGGGGGATGTTATAATACACAGGATGTGACCTTAGATTATTATAATACGGAGGGGGAGATGTTATAATACACAGGATGTGACCTTAGATTATTATAATACGGAGGGGGGATGTTATAATACACAGGATGCGACCTTAGATTATTATAATACGGAGGGGGGATGTTATAATACACAGGATGCGACCTTAGATTATTATAATACGGAGGGGGAGATGTTATAATACACAGGATGTGACCTTAGATTATTATAATACGGAGGGGGAGATGTTATAATACACAGGATGTGACCTTAGATTATTATAATACGGAGGGGGAGATGTTATAATACACAGGATGTGACCTTAGATTATTTCAATACGGAGGGGGAGATGTTATAATACACAGGATGTGACCTTAGATTATTATAATACGGAGGGGGTGATGTTATAATACACAGGATGCGACCTTAGATTATTATAATACGGAGGGGGGGATGTTATAATACACAGGATGCGTCCTTAGATTATTATAATACGGAGGGGGGGATGTTATAATACACGGGATGTGACCTTAGATTATTATAATACGGAGGGGGAGATGTTATAATACACAGGATGCGTCCTTAGATTATTATAATACGGAGGGGGGGATGTTATAATACACAGGATGCGACCTTAGATTATTATAATACGGAGGGGGAGATGTTATAATACACAGGATGCGACCTTAGATTATTATAATACGGAGGGGGGGATGTTATAATACACAGGATGCGTCCTTAGATTATTATAATACGGAAGGGGAGATGTTATAATACACAGGATGCGACCTTAGATTATTATAATACGGAGGGGGAGATGTTATAATACACAGGATGCGTCCTTAGATTATTATAATACGGAGGGGGGGATGTTATAATACACAGGATGCGACCTTAGATTATTATAATACGGAGGGGGAGATGTTATAATACACAGGATGCGACCTTAGATTATTATAATACGGAGGGGGGGATGTTATAATACACAGGATGTGACCTTAGATTATTATAATACGGAGGGGGAGATGTTATAATACACAGGATGTGACCTTAGATTATTATAATACGGAAGGGGAGATATTATAATACACAGGATGCGACCTTAGATTATTATAATACGGAGGGGGGATGTTATAATACACAGGATGCGACCTTAGATTATTATAATACAGAGGGGGGGATGTTATAATATACAGGATGTGACCTTAGATTATTATAATACGGTGGGGGAGATGTTATAATACACAGGATGTGACCTTAGATTATTATAATACGGAGGGGGGATGTTATAATACACAGGATGCGACCTTAGATTATTATAATACAGAGGGGGGGATGTTATAATATACAGGATGTGACCTTAGATTATTATAATACGGAGGGGGAGATGTTATAATACACAGGATGTGACCTTAGATTATTATAATACGGAGGGGGGATGTTATAATACACAGGATGCGTCCTTAGATTATTATAATACGGAGGGGGAGATGTTATAATACACAGGATCCGACCTTAGATTATTATAATACGGAGGGGGGGATGTTATAATACACAGGATGCGACCTTAGATTATTATAATACGGAGGGGGAGATGTTATAATACACAGGATGCGACCTTAGATTATTATAATACGGAGGGGGGATGTTATAATACACAGGATGTGACCTTAGATTATTATAATACGGAGGGGGGATGTTATAATACACAGGATGTGACCTTAGATTATTATAATACGGAGGGGGAGATGTTATAATACACAGGATGTGACCTTAGATTATTATAATACGGAGGGGGGATGTTATAATACACAGGATGTGACCTTAGATTATTATAATACGGAGGGGGAGATGTTATAATACACAGGATGCGACCTTAGATTATTATAATACGGAGGGGGTGATGTTATAATACACAGGATGTGACCTTAGATTATTATAATACGGAGGGGGGATGTTATAATACACAGGATGCGTCCTTAGATTATTATAATACGGAGGGGGAGATGTTATAATACACAGGATGCGACGTTAGATTATTATAATACGGAGGGGGGATGTTATAATACACAGGATCCGACCTTAGATTATTATAATACGGAGGGGGGGATGTTATAATACTCAGGATGTGACCTTAGATTATTATAATACGGAGGGGGAGATGTTATAATACACAGGATCCGACCTTAGATTATTATAATACGGAGGGGGGATGTTATAATACACAGGATGCGTCCTTAGATTATTATAATACGGAGGGGGTGATGTTATAATACACAGGATGCGTCCTTAGATTATTATAATACGGAGGGGGAGATGTTATAATACACAGGATCCGACCTTAGATTATTATAATACGGAGGGGGAGATGTTATAATACACAGGATCCGACCTTAGATTATTATAATACGGAGGGGGAGATGTTATAATACACAGGATGCGACCTTAGATTATTATAATACGGAGGGGGGGATGTTATAATACACAGGATGTGACCTTAGATTATTATAATACGGAGGGGGAGATGTTATAATACACAGGATGTGACCTTAGATTATTATAATACGGAGGGGGGATGTTATAATACACAGGATGTGACCTTAGATTATTATAATACGGAGGGGGGATGTTATAATACACAGGATGCGTCCTTAGATTATTATAATACGGAGGGGGTGATGTTATAATACACAGGATGCGTCCTTAGATTATTATAATACGGAGGGGGAGATGTTATAATACACAGGATCCGACCTTAGATTATTATAATACGGAAGGGGAGATGTTATAATACACAGGATGCGACCTTAGATTATTATAATACGGAGGGGGAGATGTTATAATACACAGGATCCGACCTTAGATTATTATAATACGGAGGGGGGGATGTTATAATACACAGGATGTGACCTTAGATTATTATAATACGGAGGGGGGGATGTTATAATACACAGGATGTGACCTTAGATTATTATAATACGGAGGGGGAGATGTTATAATACACAGTAAAGGGTATATAATATGTCGGATGTTAGATTGTTTTTTACGGGTGAGGTTTAGATTGTGAGCTCTTCTGGGCAGGATCTCTTTGCTGGGTATTAAGTGCCCCCCCCTGTTATATATTGGATATTCTGACCTTGCGGTTGATGAGGCGTCCTGCAGGAGTCCCGGAGTCGGTCGGAGCCCCTCCAGGTGTGGAGCGTGGAGCGGAGGTGTGCACGAGCCTCACCTGGGAGCAGCAGGAATCTGCGGAGCAGGCAGCCACTTGTGCAGACTCTCACACACCTTCCCTGCTGTAATCCCCCGAGCAAAGAGAAGGCGGCAGTGATGGGACAGCTATGGCCCTCTACCAGGAGCCACGCTCTGCCCAGACCTGTGCCCAGCACCAGCTAGCTGCCCATACACAGCCCTCAACATATGGAGACAAATGTCTAACCCCCAGCAATGTCCCCCTGCTCATCGCAGTCCGCCTGGACCCCCACCCCTCCCGCTCTGTAACTGGAGATGCCTATTGTTCCCTATATTTGACAGGAGATCAGAGGGAGCAGGAGGCGGGTGGCAGAGGGTGGCGTGCGCCTGTGTTTGGCTAGTGCCTCATTCCCCACATACCCAGGATTGCTCAGGAATAGCAGAGCCGAGAAGATTGCTGCAGGAAAACCCCGGGGTGACCGAGCCCGCTCCACCCAGAAAGGTCCATCACGGTCACCTCCGAACCTGGGGGATCTGCCGGACCAGCACGACCCTGCCGTCCGATGGCAGGAGCCACGCTCACAGCATGCCAGGCCATGGCACGGCTTATCATCTCACCCACGTCACACAATCTGTGCCCCCTTCACCACCTGCCGAACATCACAGAGTGCGCCCCCCCAGCTCCACGTCAACGGGAAAGGATGAGAACCGCACGTTCCAAACCAATGGCGTCAGAAGAGTAGACTGGCCCTACAGATCAGATAAACAGAGGGGCCCCAACGGCCCTTCTTTACCCTATTCCCCCACATCCCATGTAGGAGGGAACCAGTGAAGTACGTACACAGATAAGGGCCCCTCCAATAACTTGAGAGCCACTTGATGTCTCGGACAACTCACCAGAAACCACGAACCATCAATTAGTCAGTCAGAAATGGAGAACTGGGATCTGCAAACCAAGACCACATGAGCCCTGTCCATAGGAGCTTACAATCTATGAAATGTGGGGAATGAGTCCTGACTATAGGGAAGGCGCTCTCTCTCTGCGTGCCATACATTTAGGCTGTCATTAGGACTGTGCCTGGGCCGGGAGGGGTTAAATGGTGCTCAGCTCCCCCCTGTCGTCTCCTCAGCTGTGTGACCCCTGAGTCTGTGTAGGAGGTCAGTGTGCGGGTGGGGACTCAGCTGGTACATGACCTTGTGTACCTGCATAGAAGGATCAGCAGGGGACAGAGGAGCAGCTGCCCTCAGCTGTGACCGCACCCGACGGACATCTAATCCGGCAGAAGTGGCTCCGGGATATTTCATATTTATTTATATTACAAGTGGAAGGGTCACACAGAGACGCCAGCAAGATATGATGACCCCCAACATCAGCCAGATATGATGACCCCCAACATCAACAAGATATGATGACCCCCAACATCAGCCAGATATGATGACCCCAACATCAGCGAGATATGATGACCCCAACATCAGCGAGATATGATGACCCCAACATCATCAAGATATGATGACCCCAACATCAACGAGATATGATGACCCCAACATCATCAAGATATGATGACCCCAACATCAGCCAAATATGATGACCCCCAATATTAGCGAGATATGATGACCCCAACATCTACGAGATATGATGACCCCAACATCAGCAAGATATGATGACCCCAACATCAACGAGATATGATGACCCCAACATCAGCAAGATATGATGACCCCAACATCAGTGAGATATGATAACCCCGACATTAGTGAGATATGATGACCCCAACATCAACGAGATATGATGACCCCAACATCAGCAAGATATGATGACCCCAACATCAGCGAGATATGACAACCCCAACATCAACGAGATATGATAACCCCCGACATTAGTAAGATATGACCCCAACATCAGCGACATATAATGACCCTCAACATCAGCGAGATATGATGACCCCAACATCAACGAGATATGATAACCCCCGACATTAGTGAGATATGACCCAAACATCAGTGAGATATGATAACCCAGACATTAGTGAGATATGATGACCCCAACATCAGTGAGATATGATGACCTCAACCTCAGTGAGATATGATAACCCCAACATCAGCGAGATATGATAACTCCAACATCAGTGAGAGATGATGACCCCCAACGTTAGTGAGATATGATGACCCCAACTTTAGCGAGAGATGATGACCCCCAACGTCAGCGAGATATGATGACCCTGACATCAGCAAGATATGACCCCAACATCAGCAAAATATGATGACCTCAATGTCGGTGAAATAGGATGACCCTGACATAAGTGAGATATGATGACCCCAGCATCAGCGAGATATGATGACCCCAACATCAACGAGATATGACCCCAGCATCAGAGAGATATGATGACCCTCAACATCAGCGAGATATAATGACCCCCGACATTAGTGAGATATGATGAACTCAACATAAACGAGATATGATAACCCTCGACATAGTGAGATATGACCCCAACATCAGCAAGATAAGATGACCCCAACATCAGCGAGATATGATAACCCTAGCATCAGCAAGATATGATGACTCCAACATCAGCGAGAGATGATGACCCCCAACGTTAGTGAAATATGATGACCCCAATGTCAGCGGATATAATGACACCCGACGTTAGTGAGATATGATGACACAGACATAAATGAGATATCACATCAAGGTCAGAAAGACATGATGACCCCGTCAGCAAGATATGTTGATATCTCTTTGATGTTGGGGTCATCATATCTCTAACATCAGCGAGAGATGATGACCCCCAATGTCAGTGAGATATGATGACCCTCACATTAGTGAGATATGATGACCCCAACCTCAGCGAGATATGATGACCCCGAAGTTAGTGAGATACGATGATACAGACATCAATGAGATATGACATCAAGGTCAGTGAGACATGATGACCCCATCAGCGAGATATGTTGATATCTCTTTGATGTTGGGGTCATCATATCTCATATCTCTAACATCAGCGAGAGATGATTAGCCCTAAATGTAATTGAGATATGATGACCCCAACATCAGCGAGATATGATAACCCCGACATTAGTGAGATGATGACCCCGACATCAGCGAGAGATGATGACCCCCAATGTCAGCGAGATATAATGACCTCAACGTCAGTGAGATATGATGACCCTGACATTAGTGAGATATGATGACCCCGACATTAGCGAGATATGATGATCCCCAACAGCAGTGAGATATGATGACCCCAACATCAGCGATATACTGTATGATGACCCTGACATCAGCAAGATATGATGACCCAACATCAGTGAGATATGATGACCCCAACATCAACGAGATATGATGACCCCAACATCAGCGAGATATGATGACCCCAACATCAACGAGATATGATGACCCCAACATCAACAAAATATGATGACCCCAACATCAGCGAGATATGATAACCCCCGACATTAGTGAGATATGACCCCAACACCAGCGAGATATAATAACGCCCAACATTAGTGAGATATGATGACCTCAACATCAACGAGATATGATAATCCCCAACATTAGTGAGATATGACCCCAACATCAGCGAGCTATGATGACTCCAACATAAGAGAGATATGATAACCCCCGACATTAGAGAGATATGATGACCCCAACATCAGCGAGATATGATAACCCCAGCATCAGCGAGATATGATGACCTCAATGTCAATGAGATATGATGACCCCAACATCAGTGATATATGATGACCCTGACATCAGCGAGATATGATGACCCCGACATCAATGAGATATGATGACCCACAACATCAATGAGATATGATGACCCCAACATCAGAGAGATATGATGACCCCCAACATCAGAGAGATATGATGACCCCAACATCAGAGAGATATGATGACCCCAACATCTACGAGATATGATGACCCCAACATCAACAAAATATGATGACCCTAACATCAGTGAGATATAATGACCCCAACATCAGCAAGATATGATGACCCCAACATCAGTGAGATATGATAACCCCGACATTAGTGAGATATGATGACCCCAACATCAACGAGATATGATGACCCCAACATCAGCAAGATATGATGACCCCAACATCAGCGAGATATGACAACCCCAACATCAACGAGATATGATAACCCCCGACATTAGTAAGATATGACCCCAACATCAGCGACATATAATGACCCTCAACATCAGCGAGATATGATGACCCCAACATCAACGAGATATGATAACCCCCGACATTAGTGAGATATGACCCAAACATCAGTGAGATATGATAACCCAGACATTAGTGAGATATGATGACCCCAACATCAGTGAGATATGATGACCTCAACCTCAGTGAGATATGATAACCCCAACATCAGCGAGATATGATAACTCCAACATCAGTGAGAGATGATGACCCCCAACGTTAGTGAGATATGATGACCCCAACTTTAGCGAGAGATGATGACCCCCAACGTCAGCGAGATATGATGACCCTGACATCAGCAAGATATGACCCCAACATCAGCAAAATATGATGACCTCAATGTCGGTGAAATAGGATGACCCTGACATAAGTGAGATATGATGACCCCAGCATCAGCGAGATATGATGACCCCAACATCAACGAGATATGACCCCAGCATCAGAGAGATATGATGACCCTCAACATCAGCGAGATATAATGACCCCCGACATTAGTGAGATATGATGAACTCAACATAAACGAGATATGATAACCCTCGACATAGTGAGATATGACCCCAACATCAGCAAGATAAGATGACCCCAACATCAGCGAGATATGATAACCCTAGCATCAGCAAGATATGATGACTCCAACATCAGCGAGAGATGATGACCCCCAACGTTAGTGAAATATGATGACCCCAATGTCAGCGGATATAATGACACCCGACGTTAGTGAGATATGATGACACAGACATAAATGAGATATCACATCAAGGTCAGAAAGACATGATGACCCCGTCAGCAAGATATGTTGATATCTCTTTGATGTTGGGGTCATCATATCTCTAACATCAGCGAGAGATGATGACCCCCAATGTCAGTGAGATATGATGACCCTCACATTAGTGAGATATGATGACCCCAACCTCAGCGAGATATGATGACCCCGAAGTTAGTGAGATACGATGATACAGACATCAATGAGATATGACATCAAGGTCAGTGAGACATGATGACCCCATCAGCGAGATATGTTGATATCTCTTTGATGTTGGGGTCATCATATCTTATATCTCTAACATCAGCGAGAGATGATTAGCCCTAAATGTAATTGAGATATGATGACCCCAACATCAGCGAGATATGATAACCCCGACATTAGTGAGATGATGACCCCGACATCAGCGAGAGATGATGACCCCCAATGTCAGCGAGATATAATGACCTCAACGTCAGTGAGATATGATGACCCTGACATTAGTGAGATATGATGACCCCGACATTAGCGAGATATGATGATCCCCAACATCAGTGAGATATGATGACCCCAACATCAGCGATATACTGTATGATGACCCTGACATCAGCAAGATATGATGACCCCAACATCAGTGAGATATGATGACCCCAACATCAACGAGATATGATGACCCCAACATCAGCGAGATATGATGACCCCAACATCAACGAGATATGATGACCCCAACATCAACAAAATATGATGACCCCAACATCAGCGAGATATGATAACCCCCGACATTAGTGAGATATGACCCCAACACCAGCGAGATATAATAACGCCCAACATTAGTGAGATATGATGACCTCAACATCAACGAGATATGATAATCCCCAACATTAGTGAGATATGACCCCAACATCAGCGAGCTATGATGACTCCAACATAAGAGAGATATGATAACCCCCGACATTAGAGAGATATGATGACCCCAACATCAGCGAGATATGATAACCCCAGCATCAGCGAGATATGATGACCTCAATGTCAATGAGATATGATGACCCCAACATCAGTGATATATGATGACCCTGACATCAGCGAGATATGATGACCCCGACATCAATGAGATATGATGACCCACAACATCAATGAGATATGATGACCCCAACATCAGAGAGATATGATGACCCCCAACATCAGAGAGATATGATGACCCCAACATCAGAGAGATATGATGACCCCAACATCAGAGAGATATGATGACCCCAACATCAACAAAATATGATGACCCTAACATCAGTGAGATATAATGACCCCCGACATTAGTGAGATATGATGACCTCAACATCAACGAGATATAATAATCCCCAACATTAGTGAGATATGACCCCAACATCAGCGAGATATGATGACTCCAACATAAGAGAGATATGATAACCCCCGACATTAGAGAGATATGATGACCCCAACATCAGCGAGATATGATAACCCCAGCATCAGCGAGATATGATGACCTCAATGTCAATGAGATATGATGACCCCAACATCAGTGATATATGATGACCCTGACATCAGCGAGATATGATGACCCCGACATCAATGAGATATGATGACCCCAACATCAATGAGATATGATGACCCCAACATCAGAGAGATATGATGACCCCCAACATCAGAGAGATATGATGACCCCAACATCAGCGAGATATGATGACCCCAACATCAACAAAATATGATGACCCCAACATCAGCGAGATATAATGACCCCCGACATTAGTGAGATATGATGACCTCAACATCAACGAGATATAATAATCCCCAACATTAGTGAGATATGACCCCAACATCAGCGAGATATGATGACTCCAACATAAGCGAGATATAACCCCCGACATTAGTGAGATATGATGACCCCAACATCAGCAAGATATGATAACCCCAGCATCAGCGAGATATGATGACTCCCACATCAGTGAGAGATGATGACCCCCAACGTTAGTGAGATATGATGACCCCAACGTCAGTGATATATGATGACCCTGACATCAGCGAGATATGACTCCAACATCAATGAGATATGATGACCCCAACATCAGTGAGATATGATGACCCCAACATCAACAAGATATAATGACCCCAACATCAGCGAGAGATAATAACTCCCGACATTAGTGAGATATGACCCCAACACCAGCGAGATATAATGACCCCCGACATTAGTGAGATATGATGGCCTCAACATCAACGAGATATGATAATCCCCAACATTAGTGAGATATGACCCCAACATCAATGAGATATGATGACCTCATCATCAGCGAGATATGATAACCCCAGCATCAGCGAGATATGATAACCCCAACGTCAGCAAGATATGATGACCCCGACTTTAGTGAGATATGATGACACAGACATCAATGAGATATGACATCAAGGTCAGCGAGACATGATGACCCCGTCACCGAGATATGTTGATATCTCTTTGATGTTGGGGTCATCATATCTCTAACATCAGCGAGAGATGATGAGCCCCAAATGTAATTGAGATATGATAACCCCAGCATCAGCGAGATATGATGACCTCAGCATCCACAAGAAATGATAACCCCGACATTAGTGAGATGATGACCCCGACAGCGAGAGCTGATGACCCCCAACGTCAACGAGATATGATGACCTCAACGTCAGTGAGATATGATGACCCTGACATCAGTGAGATATGATGCCCCCGACATAAGCGAGATATGATGACCCCCAACATCAGTGAGATATGATGACCTCAATGTCAGTGAGATATGATGACCTAAACGTCAGAGATATATGATGACCCTGACATCAGCGAGATATGACCACAACATCAGCAAGATATGATGACCTCAACGTCAGCAAGATATGATGACCCTGACGATAGTGAAATATGATGACCTGGCATTATTTATTATTTATTATTAAAGCACCATTCATTCCCTGGCGCTGTACATATGATAAGCGGTGCACATACATAATACAGACAATTACACTTATCATAAACAAGACGAGTTACAAACTGGTACAGAAGAAGAGAGGGCCCTGCCCGTGAGCGCTTACAATCTACATGGTATGGGAGAAGGACACAGTAGGTGCGGGTGAAGTTGGTCATGGCGGTATAGAGGCAGCAGGGTCACTGGTTGTCGGCTTGTCTGAAGAGGTGGGTTTTCAGGTTTCTTTTGAAGGATTTCACTGTCGGTGAGAGTCTGATATGTTGGGGTAGTGAGTTTCAGAGTATGGGGGATGCACGGGAGAAATCTTGGAGTCTATTGTGGGAAGAGGCGATAAGAGGAGAGAAGGAGGTCTTGTGAGTATCGGAGAGTGCGTGTGGGGATGTATCGGGAAAGTAGCTCAGAGATGTAGGGAGGGGGCAGGTTGTGGACGGCCTTGTATGTATTTGTTAGTACTTTTAAGTGAATTCGCTGCGCAATGGGGAGCCAGTGAAGGGATTGGCAGAGGGGAGAGGCAGAGGAGTAATAGGGTGAGAGATGGATTAGTTGGGCAGCAGAGTTGAGGATAGATTGGAGGGGTGCGAGAGTGCTAGATGGAAGGCCACAGAGGAGAGTGTTGCAGTAGTCTAGGCGGGAGATGATGAGAGCATGTACAAGCATTTTGCAGATTCAAAGTTAAGGAAAGCGCGGATGCGGGAGATGTTTTTGAGTTGGAGGCGGCAGGTGGTGGAAAGGGCTTGGATGTGCGGTCGGAAGGAAAGAGCAGAATCCAAGGTCCCTCCACGGCAGCAGCGGACTTGGTTGACCGGGGAGAGTGTGCAGCCATTGATCGTGATAGATAGGTCTGTTGGGGGGGTTGAGCAAGATGGGGAAAAGATGATGAATTCTGTTTTATCCATGTTAAGTTTTAGAAAGCGAAAGGCGAAGAAGGATGATATAGAAGATAGACATTGTGGGATTCTGGATAATACGGTGGTGATGTCTGGACCAGAGCGGTAGATCTGTGTGTCGTTAGCATAGGAGTGATACTGAAAGCCATGCGACTCTATGAGCTGTCCCAGACCAAAAGTGTAGATAGAGAAGAGCCGGGGTCCTAGGACAGAGCCTTGCGGGACACCAACAGAGAGGGAATGAGACGAGGAGGTGGTGCAGGAGTGGGAGAGGCTAAACATCCGGTCTGTGAGGTATGATGTGATCCAGGAGAGGGCCAGGTCAGTGATGCCAAGAGATGAGAGAGTTTGCAACAGAAAGGGAGTGGTCAACAGTGTCAAAGGCAGAGGACAGGTCAAGGAGAAGGAGGACAGAGTATTGTTTCTTGGTTTTGGCTGTTAGTAGGTCATTGGTGACTTTGGTAAGGGCAGTCTCAGTCAAGTGGTGGAGTCGGAAGCCAGATTGTAGGCGGTCAAAGAGGGAGCAGGAGGAGAGGTGAGAGGACAGTTCAGAATGGACATGTTCAAGTAGCTTTGAGGCATACGGAAGAAGTGATATGGGGCAATAACTGGACAAAAGATGGGTCAAGTGAAGGCTTTTTGAGGATGGGTGTAATGGTAGCATGTTTAAAAGCAGAGGGGAAGACACCAGAGGTTAGTGATAGGTTGAAGAGATGAGTTAGGGCTAGGATAAACACTGTGGTGAGGTTAGGGATGAGGTTGGATGGGATTGGGTCAAGTGCACAGGTGGTCAGATGAGATCTGGAGAGTAGAGTGGAGAGTTTTTCTTCTGTAATGGTGGAGAAGCGGGTTTTGGGAGAAGAGGACTGAGCAGTTGTGTAGAGGGTCTGTGGGGACTGTGTAGTGAAGCTTTCTCTGATGTGGACTATCTTTTGTTTGAAGTATTTGGCTAAGTCCTCAGCTGAGAAGAGAGGAGAGGGTGGGGGCTCTGGGGGACAGAGAAGGGAGGTAAAAGTGTTAAAAAGTTGTCTAGGGCTGTGGGACAGGGAAGATATGAGAGATGAGAAGTTGCCTGTTTTGCATCAGCGAGTGAGTATTTAAATGTGAGGAGAGATTGCTTGTATGCGGTGAAATGATCTTTAGAATGGGATTTCTTCCATCGCTGCTCAGCAACCCGTCTGAGCTTTTTGGTCAGGTTGGTGTGCCAGGGTTGTCTGTTAATTTTTCGGGTTTTGTTGTGTGTGAGGGGGCAACAGTGTCCAGAGCTGTACTTATTGTGGTGTTATATAGGGTGGTGGCAGCATCTGGGTCTTGGAGGCAACAGATGGTAGAGAGTGGGAGAAGAGAGTCAGAAAGCAAGCGAAAGTTGAAATGTTTAAGGTTCCTGCGGGGGTGTGCTGGTGTGTGGACCGGGGGAGCAGCAGAAGAGACCAATGAAGAGAAGGAGAGTAGGTTGTGGTCGGATAGGGGGAGAGGTGAATTAGAAAGGTTAGATAGGGAGCAGAGGCGGGTGAAGATCAGATCCAGAGTGTGACCATCTCTGTGGGTGGGAGCTGAAGACCACTGTGATAGGCCGAAGGAGGAAGAGAGTGATAGGAGTTTAGAGGCGGCCGAGTGGCAGGTGTCAATAGGAATGTTAAAGTCACCCATGATGATAGTGGGGATGTCGGCAAAAAGAAAGTGTAGTAGTCAGGTGTTAAAGTGGTCAAGAAAGATGGTGGCTGGGCATATGGGGCGGTAAATGACGGCTACTTGAAGGTTGGAGGGAGAGTAGATGTGAACAGAGTGTACTTTAAATGAGGTGAGCGTAATGGAGGGTGGCAGTGGAGTTGGGCTGTAGGAGCAGGTGTCTGATAAGAGAAGACCAACTCCTCCACCATGTTTGCAGCCGGGGCGGGGGTGTCAGTGAATTGAAATCCACTATATCAGAGTGCAGCAGGGGAGGAGGTGTAAGAGGGTGTCAGCCATGTTTCTGTGAGACCCATAAAGGAAAGTTTTTGAGAGATGAAAAGATCATAAATGTAGGACAGTGTGTTACAGACATAGCGTGCATTCTATAATGCTCCTGCAAGAGGAACCAAAGGAGCAGGGGTCAGAGGAATGGTTATTAGGTTTAAGGGATTGCAGAAATTTGTAGAAGGAGATTTGTAGTGGGACATGGAGGTGATAGTGGGGATTGGCTGAGGGGTGCCTGGATTTGGAGAGATATCACCAGCAATAAGGAGAAGCAGAGAAAGTGTTAATAGGTGAGAATAAGAGAGGGCAGGAGGTATCTGTGTGTGTTTGGGAAGGAAGTGTTTTATGTTATTAAACAGGTTTGTGCAAGCGTCAGATGAGAAGGTAAGATGGAGGGAGAGATGAATAGTTCCTTGCTGGGTGAAAGGATGTGGGGGTAGTTCAGGAGGTTGTGGAAAAGTGGGAAGAGTAAGATGAAAATTTTTAACATTGTTAGCATTCACTATGTCTGTAATTACCTGTGGTCCCCTTCTGGCCCAATTCTTGTATAATTCAGTCTGTGCACTTAAGAGTTGCACTTGAGAGATGTTGCATTTGGAAACACCAAGGTCTGGAAGACCTAGGAACTTAGATTTATACCACTCAGTGTTCAATCAGGTGTGACCAAGAGGGCAGGGGGCTACATTTGGCCTCATCAAGGAGGACCAAATACAGGGGGGAAATAGTTAATGTAAAAAAAATACTTAATAAATCCAGCAGGGAAAGAGACATTAAAGTTCAGTCAAGACATACCAGGATTTAGAAGGAAAGATGAGAGGGATGGACAATAGCGAGATATGATGACCCCAACAACAGCGAGAGATGATGACTCCAGCAACAGCGAGAGATGATGACCCCCAACGTCAGCGAGAGATGATGACCCCAACAACAGCGAGAGATGATGACCCCCGTCAGCGAGAGATGATGACCCCCAACGTCAGCGAGAGATGATGACCCCCGTCAGCGAGAGATGATGACCCCCAACGTCAGTGAGATATGATGACCCTGATGTTAGTGACCTATGATGACCCTGACATTAGATATGATGACCCCAACATCAATGAGATATGATGACCTCAACGTCAGTGAGATATGATGACCCTAATGTTAGTGAGATATGATGACTCCATCATCAGTGAGATATGATTACCCTGACGATTTTTGCCCAGTACATGATGATTTCTCTGCCTAAGGCTACATGCACACGACTGTTGTGTGTTTTGTGGTCTGCAAATTACGGATCCGCAAAACACGGATGGCGTCCGTGTGCATTCCGCAATTTGCGGAACAGCACGGACAGCCATTAATATAACTGCCTATTCTTGTCCGCAAAACGGACAAGAATAGGACAGGTTATATATTTATTTAGGACCACAGAATGGAGAAAAGGATGCGGACAGCACACGCATCTTTTGCGGTTCCATTGAAGTGAATAGGTCTGCATCCAAGCTGCAAAATCTACGGCTCAGATGCGGACCACATAGTGGCCCAATGACAGAGTGGTGAGGTGGCAGCAGCATGAGGAGACAACAGAGTGGTTGTGTAGCAGCAGGAGGTATATTTTCTATTAATACACACCGTAAATAACTGAAGTACAATGTAACTTCACAGCAGAACGGCAATTAAGACGTATTCTTTTTAATATTAATAACCCCCCAAAAAAGTTACCTCTCTATATCCACAGCAGGCCATCTGTCCAGGCTTCTACTCACCTCACTATATCCACAGCCGCCCCTCAGTCCAGGCTACTACTCACCTCACTATATCCACAGCCGCCCCTCTGTCCAGGCTACTACTCACCTCACTACATCCACAGCCGCCCCTCTGTCCAGACTTCTACTCACCTCACTATATCCACAGCCTCCCCTCTTTCCAGGCTACTACTTACCTCACTACATCCACAGCCGCCCCTCTGTCCAGGGTACTACTCACCTCACTACATCCACAGCCGCCCCTCTGTCCAGGCTTCTACTCACCTCACTATATCCACAGCCGCCCCTCTGTCCAGGCTACTACTCACCTCACTACATCCACAGCCGCCCCTCTGTCCAGACTTCTACTCACCTCACTATATCCACAGCCGCCACTCTGTCCAGGCTACTACTTACCTCACTACATCCACAGCCGCCCCTCTGTCCAGGGTACTACTCACCTCACTACATCCACAGCCGCCCCTCTGTCCAGGCTTCTACTCTCCTCACTACATCCACAGCCGCCCCTCTGTCCAGGCTACTACTCACCTCACTACATCCACAGCCGCCCCTCTGTCCAGGCTACTACTCACCTCACTATATCCACAGCCTCCCCTCTGTCCAGGCTACTACTTACCTCACTACATCCACAGCCGCCCCTCTGTCCAGGCTACTACTCACCTCACTATATCCACAGCCTCCCCTCTTTCCAGGCTACTACTTACCTCACTACATCCACAGCCGCCCCTCTGTCCAGGGTACTACTCACCTCACTACATCCACAGCCGCCCCTCTGTCCAGACTTCTACTCACCTCACTACATCCACAGCCGCCCCTCTGTCCAGGCTACTACTCACCTCACTACATCCACAGCCGCCCCTCTGTCCAGGCTACTACTCACCTCACTATATCCACAGCCTCCCCTCTGTCCAGGCTACTACTTACCTCACTACATCCACAGCCGCCCCTCTGTCCAGGCTACTACTCACCTCACTACATCCACAGCCGCCCCTCTGTCCAGGCTACTACTTACCTCACTACATCCACAGCTGCCCCTCTGTCCAGGCTTCTACTCACCTCACTACATCCACAGCCGCCCCTCTGTCCAGACTTCTACTCACCTCACTATATCCACAGCCGCCCCTCTGTCCAGGCTACTACTTACCTCACTACATCCACAGCCGCCCCTCTGTCCAGGCTTCTACTCACCTCACTACATCCACAGCCGCCCCTCTGTCCAGACTTCTACTCACCTCACTATATCCACAGCCTCCCCTCTGTCCAGGCTACTACTTACCTCACTACATCCACAGCCGCCCCTCTGTCCAGGCTACTACTCACCTCACTACATCCACAGCCGCCCCTCTGTCCAGGCTTTTACCCACCTCACTACATCCACAGCCGCCCCTCTGTCCAGGCTTCTACTTACCTCACTACATCCACAGCCGCCCCTCTGTCCAGGCTACTACTCACCTCACTACATCCACAGCCGCCCCTCTGTCCAGGCTACTACTTACCTCACTACATCCACAGCTACCCCTCTGTCCAGGCTTCTACTCACCTCACTACATCCACAGCCGCCCCTTTGTCCAGGCTTCTACTTACCTCACTACATCCACAGCCATCCCCCTGTCCAGGCTACTACTCACCTCACTATATCCACAGCCACCCCTCTGTCCAGGCTTCTACTCACCTCACTACATCCACAGCCGCCCCTCTGTCCAGGCTTCTACTCGCCTGACTACATCCACAGCCGCCCCTCTGTCCAGGCTTCTACTCACCTCACTACATCCACAGCCGCCCCTCTGTCCAGGCTTCTACTTACCTTACTACATCCACAGCCATCCCCCTGTCCAGGCTACTACTCACCTCACTATATCCACAGCCACCCCTCTGTCTAGGCTTCTACTCACCTCAATATATCCACAGCCGCCCCTCTGTCCAGGCTTCTACTCACCTCACTACATCCACAGCCGCCCCTCTGTCCAGGCATCTACTCGCCTGACTACATCCACAGCCGACTCTCTGTCCAGGATACTACTCACCTCACTACATCCACAGTCGCCCCTCTGTCCAGGCTTCTACTTACCTCACTATATCCACAGCCACCTCTCTGTCCAAGCTTCTACTTACCTCACTACATCCACAGCCGCCTCTCTGTCCAGGCTTCTACTCACCTCACTATATCCACAGCCGCCCCTCTGTCCAGGCTTCTACTCACCTCACTACATCCACAGCCACCCCTCTGTCCAGGCTTCTACTCACCTCACTACATCCACAGCCGCCCCTCTGTCTAGGCTACTACTCACCTCACTACAGCCATAGCCGTCCCTCTGTCCAGGCTACTACTCACCTCACTACATCCACATCCGCCCCTCTGTCCAGGCTAGTACTCACCTCACTACATCCACAGCCGCCCCTCTGTCCAGACTTCTACTCACCTCACTATATCCACAGCCGCCACTCTGTCCAGGCTACTACTTACCTCACTACATCCACAGCCGCCCCTCTGTCCAGGGTACTACTCACCTCACTACATCCACAGCCGCCCCTCTGTCCAGGCTTCTACTCTCCTCACTACATCCACAGCCGCCCCTCTGTCCAGGCTACTACTCACCTCACTACATCCACAGCCGCCCCTCTGTCCAGGCTACTACTCACCTCACTATATCCACAGCCTCCCCTCTGTCCAGGCTACTACTTACCTCACTACATCCACAGCCGCCCCTCTGTCCAGGCTACTACTCACCTCACTATATCCACAGCCTCCCCTCTTTCCAGGCTACTACTTACCTCACTACATCCACAGCCGCCCCTCTGTCCAGGGTACTACTCACCTCACTACATCCACAGCCGCCCCTCTGTCCAGACTTCTACTCACCTCACTACATCCACAGCCGCCCCTCTGTCCAGGCTACTACTCACCTCACTACATCCACAGCCGCCCCTCTGTCCAGGCTACTACTCACCTCACTATATCCACAGCCTCCCCTCTGTCCAGGCTACTACTTACCTCACTACATCCACAGCCGCCCCTCTGTCCAGGCTACTACTCACCTCACTACATCCACAGCCGCCCCTCTGTCCAGGCTACTACTTACCTCACTACATCCACAGCTGCCCCTCTGTCCAGGCTTCTACTCACCTCACTACATCCACAGCCGCCCCTCTGTCCAGACTTCTACTCACCTCACTATATCCACAGCCGCCCCTCTGTCCAGGCTACTACTTACCTCACTACATCCACAGCCGCCCCTCTGTCCAGGCTTCTACTCACCTCACTACATCCACAGCCGCCCCTCTGTCCAGACTTCTACTCACCTCACTATATCCACAGCCTCCCCTCTGTCCAGGCTACTACTTACCTCACTACATCCACAGCCGCCCCTCTGTCCAGGCTACTACTCACCTCACTACATCCACAGCCGCCCCTCTGTCCAGGCTTTTACCCACCTCACTACATCCACAGCCGCCCCTCTGTCCAGGCTTCTACTTACCTCACTACATCCACAGCCGCCCCTCTGTCCAGGCTACTACTCACCTCACTACATCCACAGCCGCCCCTCTGTCCAGGCTACTACTTACCTCACTACATCCACAGCTACCCCTCTGTCCAGGCTTCTACTCACCTCACTACATCCACAGCCGCCCCTTTGTCCAGGCTTCTACTTACCTCACTACATCCACAGCCATCCCCCTGTCCAGGCTACTACTCACCTCACTATATCCACAGCCACCCCTCTGTCCAGGCTTCTACTCACCTCACTACATCCACAGCCGCCCCTCTGTCCAGGCTTCTACTCGCCTGACTACATCCACAGCCGCCCCTCTGTCCAGGCTTCTACTCACCTCACTACATCCACAGCCGCCCCTCTGTCCAGGCTTCTACTTACCTTACTACATCCACAGCCATCCCCCTGTCCAGGCTACTACTCACCTCACTATATCCACAGCCACCCCTCTGTCTAGGCTTCTACTCACCTCAATACATCCACAGCCGCCCCTCTGTCCAGGCTTCTACTCACCTCACTACATCCACAGCCGCCCCTCTGTCCAGGCATCTACTCGCCTGACTACATCCACAGCCGACTCTCTGTCCAGGATACTACTCACCTCACTACATCCACAGTCGCCCCTCTGTCCAGGCTTCTACTTACCTCACTATATCCACAGCCACCTCTCTGTCCAAGCTTCTACTTACCTCACTACATCCACAGCCGCCTCTCTGTCCAGGCTTCTACTCACCTCACTATATCCACAGCCGCCCCTCTGTCCAGGCTTCTACTCACCTCACTACATCCACAGCCACCCCTCTGTCCAGGCTTCTACTCACCTCACTACATCCACAGCCGCCCCTCTGTCTAGGCTACTACTCACCTCACTACAGCCATAGCCGTCCCTCTGTCCAGGCTACTACTCACCTCACTACATCCACAGCCGCCCCTCTTGCCAGACTTCTACTCACCTCACTATATCCACAGCCTCCCCTCTTTCCAGGCTACTACTTACCTCACTACATCCACAGCCGCCCCTCTGTCCAGGCTACTACTCACCTCACTACATCCACAGCCGCCCCTCTGTCCAGACTTCTACTCACCTCACTATATCCACAGCCTCCCCTCTGTCCAGGCTACTACTTACCTCACTACATCCACAGCCGCCCCTCTGTCCAGGCTACTACTCACCTCACTACATCCACAGCCGCCCCTCTGTCCAGACTTCTACTCACCTCACTATATCCACAGCCTCCCCTCTGTCCAGGCTACTACTTACCTCACTACATCCACAGCCGCCCCTCTGTCCAGGCTACTACTCACCTCACTACATCCACAGCCGCCCCTCTGTCCAGGCTACTACTCACCTCACTACATCCACAGCCGCCCCTCTGTCCAGGCTACTACTTACCTCACTACATCCACAGCCACTCCTCTGTCCAGGCTTCTACTCACCTCACTACATCCACAGCCGCCCCTCTGTCTAGGCTACTACTCACCTCACTATATCCACAGCCGCCCCTCTGTCCAGACTTCTACTCACCTCACTACATCCACAGCCACTCCTCTGTCCAGGCTTCTACTCACCTCACTACATCCACAGCCATCCCCCTGTCCAGGCTACTACTCACCTCACTATATCCACAGTCGCCCCTCTGTCCAGGATACTAATCACCTCACTACATCCACAGCCTTCCCTCTGTCCAGACTTCTACTCACCTCACTACATCCACAGCCGCCCCTCTGTCCAGGCTACTACTCACCTCTCTACATCCACAGCCGCCCCTCTGTCCAGGCTTCTACTTACCTCACTATATCCACAGCCGCCCCTCTGTCCAGGATACTAATCACCTCACTACATCCACAGCCTTCCCTCTGTCCAGACTTCTACTCACCTCACTACATCCACAGCCTCCCCTCTGTCCAGGCTACTACTGACCTCTCTACATCCACAGCCTCCCCTCTGTCCAGGCTACTACTGACCTCTCTACATCCACAGCCGCCCCTCTGTCCAGGCTTCTACTGACCTCACTACATCCACAGCCGACCCTCTGTCCAGGCTACTACTCACCTCACTACATCCACCTCACTATATTAAGAAATGACCCCCTAAGTGTTTTTTCTCTGTTTAGTTGGAATATAGTTATATTGTCATCATCGAGGTTTTCGTGGACAATGACATTCCCCACAAGCTCTGAAATGACTGGATCCCGCAGAGCATAGCCTCTAGGAGGATCTTCTACAAACTGGCCAGAAAATGATGCAGAGGTCAGGGCACGCGGCTCAGGGTCAGCACAGTGAACAGGCATGGGTCATGTCAGGCAGCAGAGACACAGAATCCTGGAGACAGGCAGATGTTGGTACACAGGCGAGCAGGGTCAAGCAGACCAGAGGACCTGGCAGGATCTATAGAGACCTATTCCCTATATATCTATAGGCAACCACTGAAGGAAACAACCTGGTATATATTGGGGCAGCTGATAAGCAATCAGACACAGCCATGCAGCAACTCACAGAGCAGGAGATTAACCCTTCCAGTGTGCCAAAACGCCGTACTATTAAAATTTAAAAATATTTATTGCAAATGGAAAACAAAACGGAAAATAAGTCTAAATCTCTGATTTGCGTTTTTAGGTCGGTTTTTAGGTTCTCCTCCCACAAAAAATTATATAAAAAATTATCAAAAAGTCAAACACACCCCAAAATGGCAAAGTACAGATTGGTCTACAAAGGCCTGCAAAAAATAAGACCTCACAAAGCTTTATACACATAACTATAAACAAGTTATAGGGATACAGAACATGGCGATGAAAAGAAAAACTATTTTTTCCAAGGTTTTTTATTTTTTATTTTCAGTATAAAAACTCAAGAAAAAATATACATTTGTGGTATTGCCAGATTCGTGCTGACCTGGAGAATGAAATTACCAGGTTAGTTTTATCGTATAGTGAACGCCGGAAAAAACAAACCCAAATAACTGTAGTGGGATTGTGTTTTTTTCCAATTTCATCCCATTTGTACTCCCCCCCCCCCACCACATTGTATGCAACCGTAGATAGTACCATTAGAAAGTGCATCTTGTCCCGCAAAAAGAAAAGCCCTCATACGGCTATGTGAATGAAAAAATATAAAAGTTATGGCTTTGAAAGGGCTGGGAGTAAAAAATAAAAAAAAGAAAACGGAAAATCACCCGGTCTTGAAAGGGTTAATGAGTTAAATTACCCCCTAGATCTAACCTCACACTTCCCTATAAATGTATATATAGTGTAAGGGGAAGACACTGGTGCAGGGGTAGACACGAGTCACATGCCATCTTTGTCTAGGTGCCATCTTGCTTTAGGTTCCCTCCACAGTTAATCATGGCAGTTAGACAGGGCAGGAGACAGGGATGCTATGTGAGCTACACCAGGTTTCTCACCGCTCAGGTTTGCTGCACCATTGTTTCACCCTGCTCACTGCTTCTGTCTTTATTGTTGCTGCAGTTTACCTTCTAACTCCTCCACAACTTCCACCCTCTGTCCCTTCTCTCCACATGAGTCCCTCCCTCCTTGCCTCACCCCTGTTCAGTTCACACACCCTTTTTACTTAAACCACTCTGACCCATCTTCCTCTATGGTGCAGCATATATAAAACACAAATCACTCAAACATCTGATGTCTCTTTCTATTCTCCTGCTTCTAGCTGCTGCTGGTCCACCTTCTTCTGCCAACCTCCACTTCTCACCTGCCACACAAACCCTGAAAATCTGATTAACATTCTCTGTACATATTCTTCTGTCTCTTTTAACTGTGCTCTCTACAACTCTCAGTCGGTGTGCAACAAGCTCCCCACAATCCATGAATTCTTACTTTCAAAATCTCTTAACTTGCTGGACCTCACAGAGACTTGGCTTCAACATTTTGACACGGTGTCCCCGACTGCTCTATTCAATGGTGGGATACTCTTTTCCCATACCTGATGACAAGCTTGGTGGAGGAGTAGGCATACCTCCTTCTCCACAGTGCACTCTTCGGTTCATTCCCCCTGTACCCTCTCTCACATTCCCCTCTTTTGAGGTTAACACCATCAGACTCTTCAGACTAGGGACTTAAAGTGGCCTTGGAAAAAATATTAAAAGTTGCCCTGTTTTGTAGTTGGGTCCAAATTGATGGAAGGCAGGACCAGCAATACCATATTCTGGCACATTATACCACCTCACCAGAGCCAAATACCACAGTCAATCACAAAATACTGCCATCAGCACAAAATACATCCCCAAAAACTTCCACTGGCCGGCCGTGAGGAGGGTTCAGGCGGCCCCCTGGGCATTGGCCGACCGGGGAATTTCCCTGTAAGGTCTATGGCCAATCCGCCCCCTCTTCCACCCACTCCCCCTGCAAGTTGCAGTTGTCTCCCAGGCTCCACCCACCAGTTCCTGGATCACTTTGCTGCTTGGCTTCCTCATTTTCTATTGTTGTAGTTACTAACTCTTATAATGCGTGATTTTATTATGCCCATTGACAATCCAATCTCCTCATCGACCTCTCACTACTTCCTCTGTCACACAAAGACAGCAATACACTTGGTCTAGTCTTCTAGAGCATTGCTGGATTCAACAGATTAATGCCAGATCCCTCTTGACTATAATGAGATCCAGTGGTGATCCTGCCGCTTTCCGACATAAATGTCAAGTTTTGGGTCAGACAAATACTGTTGCGTGCAGCGTTTTTTTTTTCCAGCCAGCAGCCGGCATTTATGTCAGATAAGGCTGCAGGATCATCTCTTTATGTGACTGCAGCCTTTAAATCTCCAATTCTGCCCTCCATCTTGCCTAACAAGCTTATTTTACTTGTCTCCTCTCACTTTCAAATAAGCCAAAACGACTCTTTGATACTTTTCACTCTCTCCTCAGCCCTAGAGCGCACGTTCCCACCTCTGTGCTGAAGACTTAGTCAATTACTTTTAAGATAAGACTGATAACATCTGGCAGGAAATAATCTCCCAGACCCCAACCAGCATAGACTCCCTCCCTCCCACACTTCCTCCTGTTCTCTCACCTCATTTGACCCTATAACAGAAGTCGTCTCTAGGCTCCTCTCTTTTATTTGACCCACAACCTGCAGCAGTGATCCTATTCCCTCACACCTTCTCTGGTCCCTTTCCATGGCTGTCTTTAGTCACCTAACTGCAATATTTAACCTCTCTCTCTCTCTCTTCTGGTATCTTTCCATACTCTTTTAAACATTCTGTTATAACCCCACTAATAGAAAAAACATCTCTTGACCCGACCTGTGCTGCTAATCATCGACCTAACCTCCCCTTCATCTCTAAACTCCTCGAATGTCTGGTCTATGATTGCCTAATAAGCTACCTCTATGTTAACTCTCTTCTTGACCCCTTACAATCTTACTTTCGACCTCTCCACATTACAGAAACTGCTCTTACCAAAGTGTCTAACTATCTCCTGACAGTGAAGAAGAATGGCAACTACTCTCTACTGAGTCTTCTGTATCTCTCTTCAGCATTTGACACTGAAGACCACCATCTCCTTCTCACCATGCTCCACTATATTGGCTTCAAGGATACTGCTCTCTGCTGGTTCTCTTACTATCTCTCTGACCAATCCTTCAGTGTATCATTCACCAGTTCTACTTCTCCTTCTCTCCCTCTTGCTGTTGGGGTTCCTCAGGGTTCTGTTCTAGGTCCTCTCCTCTTTTCTCTCTACACAGCCCTGATCAGACAGTACCATCTCTATATTGATGACACCCAACTATACACTTCATCCTATGACACTAATCCAGTGCCACGGTGTGGTTCACTGTGACAGTTTTGGCTATGTAGGCTGGCTGCATGATCTCTTGCGTACTGGCTGCAGGCCGAAACATGTGTATGCTGGTTGCTTGGGGCTGTGTGCTGGCTGCGGTGGAGTGTGTGAACTGTGGCCTGTGTTTGAGGCTTCCGTGTCTGTATCTATGTGGCTCTGTCACCGGTGCCATGTAGGCTGGCTGCATGCACTTTGTGTACTGGCTGTGGGTATCCCCATGTATGCTGGTTCCGTGATGCTTGCTGGCTGCGGCCTTGTGTGTGAACATGGCCTTAGAATGGATGCATTTCTGTTTGTGTCACAAGTTGTTTGTGCTCTGGCGTACTGGCTGCCTTGAACTCTGTGTATGCTGGTTTCCAGGGGCAATGTCCCGTTCTTCACAGAGCCCCTGGAGGTGGGGATGAACTGGGCCGAGGGCTCACACCTCCAGGAACCAGGAAGGTCCCGATACACTTAGCCCCTACCTGCAGGAAACCACAGACAACAGAACTACAGACAACAGAACTGGAACCCAAACAAACTCAGGACATGGATCAGACAACAAACGGGAACCAGCACAGAAGCAGATGTCTGGACCCCAAGCGGAATGGAAGCCAACCTACACGGCACCAGAGACAGGAGCCACAGAGATGCAGACACGGGAAGTACAAACATTTACAGGCAACAGTTCACACAAGACACCGTAGCCAGTACGCAAGAGAGCTTGAAGCCAGCCTACATGGCCACAACTGTCACAGTGAACCGCACTGTGACATCCAGCAGTGCTACAAAACACTAGAGACTGTCTGTCCGCTGTCTCTACCATCATGTCCTCTATGAAATTGAATCTCTCAAAAACTGAACGTCTTGTCTTTCCTCATCTACTAACCTACCTAAGGGCTCATTCACGCGGGCAATCTGAATCTTTCAGGAGGCTTAAAAATCACTGTTTACTGGCGGCAGAGCGTACTGTCTAATCACTATCTGCTGCCGGCTAACAAATAGACAGCATGGGGACAAGCGGTGGCATAATGACCGATCCTTCCTGCGCTGTAGAGGAGATCGCTGCATGTACCCGCTGTGGTCTCCTCCTTCCCGACAATCACCTGCTCTGTCTTATCTGAATGATGCATCTCCTCGTGTACATGCTTTGGTGTAACATCCTCTAAATGTTGTGCCGGGTTCTCCTAAGTCTGAAGAAACATCATCTGTGCCATGAAAGCTGCAATATTACCCTCATAATACTGCAGGATTTATTCTCACAAAGGTACTCAACATCACATGTTTTTTTCTGGCTAACACGGTACTACGCAATTGGTGGAAATGGGCAGAGAAAGGAGATTTCCCAATGGACTCAGGCACCAAGTTGTTATGAGGGAATTCGGCCCAAGAAAGCAGGTCGGGCCATTTGTCTTGGTAGGCGTTTTAAAAAAAAAAATTGGAGATATTTCTCCATGGGTGGATTCTGTCAGTCTGATCTGTGGGTGATATACAGACAAGAAGTCCAGTGAATTTTTCAAGACTTAACACAAGGCTCTCCAGAATTTGGGCACAAATTGAACTCCTCAATCTGAGGCAATATGGGATTGAAGGCCATAAAAATGACCAACTGGCCAATAGGCCAACTCTGGACAGAAAGCAGGACAGGTAACCGAATGAAGCACACCTTCTCATGGAAGAGGTCCACCACTAGCCAGATAATGGTGAGTCCGTGGGCCGCATGTAGGTCTGTGACAATGTCCACAAGCAGTTCAGACCAGGGATTTTGAGGAATGGGTAGAAGCTGTGAGGGTCCAAGCCTTTTGAGAGGCCTTGAAATGAATGTGCTGATTACATGAGGTAACTCATTCACATTTTGTCTCCACTTAGGCCACCAATAAATATGGAAACGCAGCTCTGCAGTACATTTCACTCCAAGATGACCAGAAGAGCATCCAACGTGCTTGAAGAGCATTTAGTCTACAGGCTGACTGCAGATACTCCAGGTATTTGTGGCCAGTATAGATTGCTATTGAGAACTTAGATCCCTCCAGAAAGGACACCATTTGTTTTAGGAGAATTAGACTGCAAGGAGTTCACAGTCTCTGATGAAATACATCTTCTCTGCAGAGGTACAGTTTTAGGAGAAGATACCACAGGGATGTTTTTTAGTCTCATCAGACTGGAAAATGCATCAGCTTTCAGGAAGAACGGCTCATTAGTGTCAAGATGACCAACTGGACAAGCAGAGAAGTGAGACTTGGCAGAAATTTAGACTGCGGAGCCTGGCCAACTGCAAGTGTTTGCCCCTTTACGGGTTTTTGATGAACTTTCAGTCGTAAACTGGCAAAGTCAAGCAACCTCTGGAGGGCTTTAAAGGGGTTTTGCAGTAATAATTATATTTTATGTAATGCCTGCAGCCTGCCTCCTGAAAAAGAAGATTCCTTCTCACTTGCTCCACACTGCTCCGGTCCTCCGCTGTCTCCAACCTCCGGTCCCCACACTGTTTAATCTCACTGTCCATGGTCACGTGCGTGGCTTCAGCAGTGACATGCTATTTGTGGCCACATCACCCCCGAAGCCAGTCACTGTCCCGTCCAGGATCCATCTGTAATCTTCCAGACTATATCACAAAATGTCAACCCCAGGCGTTCACATAGGCATTTCTCCAGTTTAGCATACAGGCACTTTTTCCAAACCCTCTGCAGAACTAAACGGACAGGAGGGCGATTAGAGCCGAAATACTGAGAAAAAAATCTGGATATTGTCCAGATACACAAGTATGTGCCGATTTAGTACCAAGCTGGAGATTTCATTTATGAAATGTTGGTAAACAGCAGGTTCACTGCACAGACCAAAGCCCATAGAAGGAACGTAACCAGAACTGGTGATGTTCCTTCTCGGTAATGTAGCAGAGCTGGTACAGTAGGACAGTAGTGGTAGCTGCCAAATGAACTAGACAGCAAAGCCATATACACCCTGAAAAGCTGTCCTGCTGTCTGAGCTGGGTTTAAATAATCTGGTGGGATGGTGTCAGCGCTTGTCACGGAAGGTGTACAGAAAACTAGAAGACACAAAATGAAGATCCGACTGACTGGATCCAAAACTAAGGAACAAAAGAGAGAGCCCTGCAACAGACCTGGCGCTCTCCCAAACTGGTCAGCCAATGGGAAAATCCCAATGGTAGATGATCGCATATCCTCGTACCTCGACTGTATAACACCTGAACACCCTACAATAGTGAGGGGACACGACCACCGGCTCCCTACACTTGATACGGAGGGAGTCAGGGTCACCTGGGATCCAGCAAACAGAAAAACACAAATGAACGAACAAAACTTATCTGTAGAAGACTCAGTAGTAGCATCAGCATGCACACACTCCAGGAAGTAATTTAAACCGCAAAGTGATGCAGTATGGGAAGGGATTTAAAGGGATGCAATCAGTGCAACTACATGACAGCTGAGAGAGGCTAACGAGATGAGAAAATGAAAGCAAAACAAAAGGAACCTCAAGGAGGAGGTTCTGAAGGACGTCTGCCAGAGCTTCTCAGATGTCTGGTGGTGACAGTGCTGTGCTATGCTTGTTTGGTGGTGACACTTATGGGCCACAGCCTTATGCTTCGCAGTTACACTTCTTGGCAGAGGCACTATGCTTGGTGGTTATAGTTCTTGGTGGATGCAATATGCTTTGTGGTTACATTCGGGGTAGAGGCACAATGCTTGGTGGTTACATTCCTGGGAGAGGCACTATGCTTGGTGGTTATAGTTCTTGGTGGTTATAGTTCTTGGAGGAGGCGCTATGCTTGGTGGTTATAGTTCTTGGTGGAGGCACAATGCTTGGTGGTTACATTCCTGGCAGAGGCACAATGCTTTGTGGTTACATTCCAGGTAGAGGCACTATGCTTGGTGGTTTTAGTCTTGGTGGAAGTACTATGCTTGGTGGTTATAGTTCTTGGTGGAGGCACAATGCTTGGTGGTTACATTCCTGGTAGAGGTACTATGTTTGGTGGTTATAGGTCTTGGTGGAGGCAATATGCTTGATGGTTACATTTCCTGGTAGGGCACTATGGTTGGTTGTTACACTTCTCAGCAGAGGCACTGTGATTGGTGGTCACATTTTTTGGCAGAGGCAATATGCTTGGTGGTTGCACTTCTTAGTGAATGCACAAAAATTGCTAATGTATACAGGAAAAATGGCCAAGGAAAGAAAAAGGCGCTCATAGGGTAAATAAGTTAAAAGCCGAGCCTCCAAAGTAACAGGAAGAGTGGTACTGCTCACCTGTTGTTGTTCGGTGCAACTGAACTGGAGGTGAATAGGAGTAATTACGTCTCACTTATTGATGCTGCCGATTCTGTCCACGTTCCCCTTTGGTGGGGGCCAAGCCGCCGTCTGGGTCGATGAATAGGGTATATTTCCACTGGACCGGGGGTCGAGTGGAGGGGTGGACCGTAGGCGCAAAAACGCAACCAGAGTATTGTTATAAACCAATAGTTTTTTTTATTATTGTTATATATAACAATAATAAAAAAAACTATTGGTTTATAAAAATACTCTGGTTGCGTTTGTGCGCCAATGGTCCACCCCTCCACTCGACCCCCGGTCCAGTGGAAATATACCCTAATGTATACAGGGACATTTAAACATCTCAGCTCAGTCCCCAAGACCCATTGTGCTTTTTCTTCTTATTTTAGTGAAGGCCCCTTAGTAAATGGTTGTAACCTTACCCAAGGAAAGCTCCACTATTGTAGGCACTATCGTGTCTGCTCATTTACTGGACCTTGAGGCTGGCTGTACCATGTCTTCTGGAGGCCTGCCACTGGTAGGATATCTTCTCGGTTCATGCTCCTCCCCTGTTCTGATCACGACAACATAAGACCGGTCTTTATAGTAATAGGAACGATTGATCAAGACTCCATTTTGTGTGATGTGAAGGACAACTTTGATCAACAGCTCATCACACCCCCCCAGCTGGTTACCCCCCTCTGTACCCTTACTGCAGACTGCTAGCAATTCATTCACAACTTCTAGCAGAAATAATAAAGGAACGGCAGAACATAGAGACACAAGAACAGAGGCTCCAGAATTGATATTACATGGGAAACGCATGAAGATATTAAAACAGACGTGTCAGGAGCGGTGAAAGGTCCTCTTTAAGAAGAACTTTACTGCATTTCTATCCATGGGTGTCGTCTGCTGAACTCCTCGTTTTGTGATTGTGAACATCTCGTTGGTTTTGTTCTTTCATCCATGAAATGAACTGTCAAATAGCTGAACCGCCATGTTGGATTTTCTGGCCAGTGCTCGACTGTAGTCAGTACGGGGACGATATCCATCAGGCACAATGCGGATTTCATGTGGTCGGCACAGGGTGATGCACACAATCAGAAGTGCAGTCCATATGATGGCCGCCCCACCAATAAGCAGCTTCAGGATCCTGCCACCTGGGTACACATACTGGGAGAACCGGCCCGTCGCTGAGTGGATCTATTAAGAAGACACTTTATTCATGTGTTGTGCCAAAGCAAACCCAACTCTGCTACATCTGTGCCTTTGACTTTTCATGTTGTTGAAAGCCTTAGGTATATTATTTTCTGGGAAGGGGGGAACAAACATGGCTGCCGTGTCAGCCAACTTCCGTGGCTTCTGAGTGGGTAATTGTGTAGTTATGCAGCTATGGGCAGGGATGACGGGCGCATCTCCCCTGGAACTGCTGGCAGGACGCGCCCGTCAGGTTCACTCCTATCCCGGTTCTCTTTCTCAAAATGGACCTGCCTCCGGTTCTCTGCCGCCGTCACCCTGTGGGCGCCACAGCCCGAGCACGCTTCCTTTTCTCTCCTCCCGACACCCTCTTCGGCAAGTCGGGAGGCTCATGCACCCAGGTGGGCTTAATAGTCACCCCAGGAGGGGGTACCCCCAGGTGGGCTCAATGCTCGCCCAAGTGAAGAAATTCAATGAAGCGCGGGTAAACGGCGGGAGTAGGCTCCCTCTCCAGAATCGAACCCCCTCTTCCCCATGGTGGCCGTAATGCCGGTCATATTGGCTGTCAGCCCGCTTTTCCAGGGGCTAATAGCTAAGATGAGAATATTTAGTGAGGTGATGTCATTGGGCAAATCTGGGATTTTAGGGTTAAATGGCCAAGTATCAGTTTTCCTTTGCCTCCATGTTGAGTCTTCATGACGGCTTGCTGTACAGAAGTGTTTGTCGCCGGCCATCGAGAACATTCTCCTTCTGTAACACAAAGGTTGTGACAACAGAAAGTAAGAGGACACCGCTCAGCTCGTGAAACTTTGATGATTCGGCAGGAGACACCTGTAACCAAACCCCAGACCAGGACAGGTGGACGCCTGGAACAACATTACCGTCTGCTGCGGAGAAGTGCTCAATAACATGGAGGGCTGCTGGAGGCGCCCATGGCTAATGCACAACCTGGTGCTGCCACACTACACCTTTCCTATCACCGGTAAGAGAAGAAAGTTTCCAGCACGTTCTCAAATACTCCCGACCTTACTCAGTGTTTGCTGCACTGTGCTCTGCTCCATCTGTAACATCATAATAACAGTGCAAGACCCCGCCCTGTATCGAGCTGGAAGCCGTAAGAGGTTATTACCTTCACTGCCCCTACATGTTCCAGACACTAAAACCTCCTCCACTTTCTGCAAATTCTTCGGAATCCTCCTGGAGGTGACCCGGTCACGATACATATCTACTCTAATCATTGCACTCCAAGAGGAGCTATCATAGGGACTGGCAGGCCTCTGGGTGTCACATGGTTGTGGGTAATGTTCTGCCAGTGTTGGACTGGATCCATACACCCACCATCTGCGGACCCCCATAGTGCCAACCTTGGGCTATTAGTAGGAAGGTCACGGACTGGGCTCTGGTATCACAGTAGAAGTGTCTGCTGCAGCACAGGTTGCTGCCCCAGCCCGGCACTCTTCTGAGACCTGGTGGGATTGCTGCCCGATAATTTACATCTTTGACTCTGCTGCCTTTCATGAGGACAGAGTCTTTCTAGATCCTTTCTTCACCAGCTCCACAGGAATTGGTGACACTCTCTGATAAAATCAATATGATAAAAATATCTCGGCAGTGATCCAGGGCGTGAATGAGTCTGGACGAGTCCCACACGACTCTGAAAGCGGAGAGATGCATTAACCCTCAGACTGCTGGACAGCTTCACCAACATTTAACTCTGTTCTCAGTTCTCGTCTGTTCATTGTTCCAGATTCATTTATTCTTGCATTCTGGTTCTCCCATGTGTCCTATTGTTGGGTTTCTATGTTTCTCAATGACTAACGGTTCCTGATTTCTGGAAAATGTGTCCAGCCATCTTGGTTCTCCTGTGCCTCCTTCATCTCTTCCATGCACACGTCTTCTCAGCACATGTCCACAATAAGCTAAAGCTTCCATCTGGTAACCTGCTCTTCACCCGGATAATTCCACCAGGTCAAGCATCCACTTGTTTTTTTGGCATCCCAAATATATGTTCTTCACCAACCTTGGATGTCCAAAAGTGCCAGTTATTTACTTATATTGTTGGAAAGTCGTAGGGTGAAGGTAGTATTCTATCTCATGCAAAATCTTGACCCAAAAAATGTTTCCCACAGAACCAGAGATGATGAAGCTGGACACACATGGGCCAACTATGACTGATCAATCTGTTGGGTGCTTCTGGCCATGAAACAATCCTTCCAAATGCAGAAGGATGTCTCTTGGACAGTCAATATTCAGTAGATCCAATAATCTAGTGAATTCCTGCGCTCCACGGTCACATCTGGGAAGTTATATTTAATGCCTCGTGACTTCATTATAAGTTCATTAATGTTAATAAGGCATCTCAGAAAACCTTTGCTGTAGCGCCCCTGGCTGGTGTTCCTGGGACGCGCTGGTCCACCATGGAGAGGTGTGCAGCTCCTAGGGAGCTCGGCAGTTTGGTGGCTTTGTCTGCTTGTAATTCCAGGTTGTGTGTTGGCGCGGTGCCAGTTTGGCAGCATGTTTGTACATAAGCCAGGCTGTGTGTAAAATACGTGCCCTGCGGATACATAATTCACAGCAGCAATTAAAGGGCTCGGTGGTGACCCGCCCGCATTACTCATGGCCAAAGATTTCATTCCCCATGTTTAAATAAACTCAGCATTCACAGCTAATCTCTCAGAGAAAAGAGCTGCAAAACCCACATGGCACTCCCTGCGCAGAGAAGTACCACGAGGCGCGAAATCTGCCCTCGCTAACACAACACGTGGGGATTCATATACTGCTGCCTCTCATGAGCGTGCACCATTCTGCCCCTATCCTGAGCCTTCAGCATGGTGACACACGGAGCGGGATACACCCGTCTTCCATCTTTACTTCATCTGTAGACAACTGAGAAACCGCATGACACAATACACACTCAACACTGAAAGGAAAGGCCGTGGAATTCTGGAAATCCCAGGATCGGTAGACATGTTAATGATATGCAAATGATGAAAAGATGGAAACTAATTATTCAAAACCTCTGGATGCAATCAGTATGGAGTGTGAACTCCACTCGCACATGTACTCGCACTCACTCGCCTTCCCAAATACCACTGAGGTTATTAATGGTTGTCTGAGGAATGTTCTGCCAAACTGAATGCATCTGGGCACACAAATCATCAAGATCTGCTGCTGGCAGCTCCGACTAATGATGTCCCAGATGTGCTGGATAGGAGACAAGTCCGGAGACGCTACAGTCCATGGTAATACGTAGAACGAGCGATATGTGGCCTGGGGTTGTCCTGTTGAAAAGCGGTTCCTTGGACACTTTGAAGAAATGGCGGGAATACTTGTTCCCTGACCAAATCCACCGTATATTGTACAATCCCGGGAGTAGGACTAGTCTGATGTTCCCTTATAAAGGACCTGCATGGTGTGGTCCACATGATCTCCAGCCTGATATCTGGCTATTATTGCATCTGAGACCAAAGCATGACTGATCACTGAAGAGGACAGATCTCCATTCCAGCCTCCATTGCCGTCTTGCTGTGCACCAGGATAGCCTTTGAGAGCAGTGAGCGGAGGTCAGTGGACACCTGTAGCTGGACGTCCGGCTCGTAGCCAAGCAGGACTTATCACTGAAGAGGACAGATCTCCATTCCAGCCTCCACTGCCGTCTTGTTGTGCACCACGATAGCCTTTGAGAGCGGTGAGGTCAGTGGACACCTGTAGCTGGATGTCCGGCTCGTAGCCCAGTGTCATGCAGACATCTTCTAGTGGTTGTGTGGTTGCTGTTTGCCGCCCTAGGCTTGGTATTCTTCTAATCAGAGGTTCTCCTCTCAGCTCCTCTTCCTGTCATTCTCATCGTCTTCTCCCAACCACCAGGACACACAGCGTTGACCAGCGCTAACATCTCAGCTTAGGCCATCTGCTGGAGTGATAGACAGGAGGCATCATGCAATCATTCCACACAACTTCATCCGATTTCTGAGGTTTCAATCCACAGATTGGAGCTAGGTGCTGGAAATGTCATCATCTGCAGATCTTAGTAATAGCTGCTACTTTGTCAATTTGCTTAATCTTACGGTTTCTTGATGCTGGACGTTCAGAGGAGCGTATGACTTCAGAGATTGTGGACAGGTATAGGTTCTTTTATACACATTTGGGACTGTGGGATCTGAATTGGCCTGAAATAATGTGGTCATTCTGGGAATGAAAGACAAACCTGCCATCTAGCCTGGACATGAGCTCATAGCCCCCCAATATTGATATTTATTTCCCAAAATTTGTCCATAAATCTGCTCCTGGATCTGCACTGGTGAAATCTACATGCATCTGCTGAAGACTGCCGATATACCACCATGGTTTACTGGTTTCTTCCAGAAGGGTCTGTCTGCAGTCCATCAAATGCTCCTGAGCCATCTGCTTACTGGTCTCTGCCCTTGACAAGTCTCCCTCTCCACCAGAAGCACGATTCCTTTGTGTCCTGCAAACAGCAGAGGAGCTCACAAAATATCGTCCCTACAACCGCGCCATTGACCTTCTGTCTGACAGGACTCTGTGCATCCCTAATCCCTCTGTCAGGGACTGCGGCAATGTCCAGTACATCATCTGCAAAAGTGGTTCATCTTGAAGTCACCTTCTTCAGCTGATGCTGGATTTTCAAAGGAGATGTCACTCCAGATGTCACTATCATTTACACCGGTCACAAGAACATGTCCATTCTGACAGCTCAGAGACTGAACGCTCGGCAGATGAGATCCTAGAGATCAAGTTCTTCTCCAGATCTGACATTCAGAATCATCCTACCATAAACCTAAAGACTCTGTCCAGATCCTGAGGACGTGGACTCACAATACATAACAGACTGCCTCTCATCTTCACCACATTCCTCCTGGTAACGACCAAACAGCGACATGGAGACATGATAGCTGTGAAGTGGCTGCACTCCAGAACCCACACACATCCCTCGGCTAGATCCTTCACGTTTCCTTCTCACTTCCATTGGTCCTTTTTTGTCCTAGAACCAATAAAGCCTGTGGTTTATAAGCTGCAGATTCCAGCCTCCCTGCTCTTCACACATTCCATGAGTCCTGCGGAAACCTCTGAGGATCTCCTGCTGGACCAAGAAGACTCAGCACCAGAAGACCTCAGGGACATCACTTTGGTAAGGATTGGAAAGATCTGGCCCAGAAGAAAGAACATTGGAACAAACTGCTGCTCCAGAAGATATCTACTCCACCAACAGAGAAGAGTGATACTTACCTTATCCTGTACTGATCCTGAGTTACATCCTGTATTATACTCCAGAGCTGCACTCACTATTCTGCTGGTGCAGTCACTGTGTATATACATTACTTATCCTGTACTGATCCTGAGTTACATCCTGTATTATACTCCAGAGCTGCACTCACTATTCTGCTGGTGCAGTCACTGTGTACATACATTGCTTATCCTGTACTGATCCTGAGTTACATCCTGTGTTATACTCCAGAGCTGCACTCACTGTTCTGCTGGTGCAGTCACTGTGTACATACATTGCTTATCCTGTACTGATCCTGAGTTACATCCTGTGTTATACTCCAGAGCTGCACTCACTATTCTGCTGGTGCAGTCACTGTGTACATACATTACTTATCCTGTACTGATCCTGAGTTACATCCTGTATTATACTCCAGAGCTGCACTCACTGTTCTGCTGGTGCAGTCACTGTGCACATACATTACTTATCCTGTGCTGATCCTGAGTTACATCCTGTATTATACTCCAGAGCTGCACTCACTATTCTGCTGGTGCAGTCACTGTGTGCATACATTACTTATCCTGTACTGATCCTGAGTTACATCCTGTATTATACTCCAGAGCTGCACTCACTGTTCTGCTGGTGCAGTCACTGTGTACATACATTGCTTATCCTGTACTGATCCTGAGTTACATCCTGTGTTATACTCCAGAGCTGCACTCACTATTCTGCTGGTGCAGTCACTGTGTACATACATTACTTATCCTGTACTAATCCTGAGTTACATCCTGCATTATACTCAAGAGCTGCACTCACTATTCTGCTGGTGCAGTCACTGTGTACATACATTACTTATCCTGTACTGATCCTGAGTTACATCCTGTATTATACTCCAGAGCTGCACTCACTATTCTGCTGGTGCAGTCACTGTGTACATACATTACTTATCCTGTACTGATCCTGAGTTACATCCTGTATTACACTCCAGAGCTGCACTCACTATTCTGCTGGTGCAGTCACTGTGTACATACATTACTTATCCTGTACTGATCCTGAGTTACATCCTGTATTATACTCCAGAGCTGCACTCACTATTCTGCTGGTGCAGTCACTGTGTACATACATTACTTATCCTGTACTAATCCTGAGTTACATCCTGTATTATACTCCAGAGCTGCACTCACTATTCTGCTGGTGCAGTCACTGTGTACATACATTACTGATCCTGAGTTACATCCTGTATTATACTCCAGAGCTGCACTCACTGTTCTGCTGGTGCAGTCACTGTGTACATACATTGCTTATCCTGTACTGATCCTGAGTTACATCCTGTGTTATACTCCAGAGCTGCACTCACTGTTCTGCTGGTGCAGTCACTGTGCACATACATTACTTATCCTGTGCTGATCCTGAGTTACATCCTGTATTATACTCCAGAGCTGCACTCACTATTCTGCTGGTGCAGTCACTGTGTGCATACATTACTTATCCTGTACTGATCCTGAGTTACATCCTGTGTTATACTCCAGAGCTGCACTCACTATTCTGCTGGTGCAGTCACTGTGTACATACATTACTTATCCTGTACTAATCCTGAGTTACATCCTGTATTATACTCCAGAGCTGCACTCACTATTCTGCTGGTGCAGTCATACATACATTACTTATCCTGTACTGATCCTGAGTTACATCCTGTATTATACTCCAGAGCTGCACTCACTATTCTGCTGGTGCAGTCACTGTGTACATACATTACTTATCCTGTACTGATCCTGAGTTACATCCTGTATTATACTCCAGAGCTGCACTCACTATTCTGCTGGTGCAGACACTGTGTACATACATTACTTATCTGTACTGATCCTGAGTTACATCCTGTATTATATCCCAGAGCTGCACTCACTATTCTGCTGGTGCAGTCACTGTGCACATACATTACTTATCCTGTACTGATCCTGAGTTACATCCTGTATTATACTCCAGAGCTGCACTCACTATTCTCCTGGTGTAGTCACTGTGTACATACATTACTTATCCTGTACTGATCCTGAGTTACATCCTGTATTATACTCCAGAGCTGCACTCACTATTCTGCTGGTGCAGTCACTGTGTACATACATTACTTATCCTGTACTGATCCTGAGTTACATCCTGTATTATACTCCAGAGCTGCACTCACTATTCTGCTGGTGCAGTCACTGTGTACATACATTACTTATCCTGTACTGATCCTGAGTTACATCCTGTATTATACTCCAGAGCTGCACTCACTATTCTGCTGGTGCAGTCACTGTGTACATACATTACATTACTTATCCTGTACTGATCCTGAGTTACATCCTGTATTATACTCCAGAGCTGCACTCACTATTCTGCCGGTGCAGTCACTGTGTACATACATTACTTATCCTGTACTGATCCTGAGTTACATCCTGTATTATACTCCAGAGCTGCACTCACTATTCTGCTGGTGCAGTCACTGTGTACATACATTACTTATCCTGTGCTGATCCTGAGTTACATCCTGTATTATACTCCAGAGCTGCACTCGCTATTCTGCTGGTGCAGTCACTGTGTACATACATTACTTATCCTGTACTGATCCTGAGTTACATCCTGTATTATACTCCAGAGCTGCACTCACTATTCTGCTGGTGCAGTCACTGTGTACATACATTACTTATCCTGTACTGATCCTGAGTTACATCCTGTATTATACTCCAGAGCTGCACTCACTATTCTGCTGGTGCAGTCACTGTGTACATACATTACTTATCCTGTACTGATCCTGAGTTACATCCTGTATTATACTCCGGAGCTGCACTCACTATTCTGCTGGTGTAGTCACTGTGTACATACATTACTTATCCTGTACTGATCCTGAGTTACATCCTGTATTATACTCCAGAGCTGCACTCACTATTCTGCTGGTGCAGTCACTGTGTACATACATTACTTATCCTGTACTGATCCTGAGTTACATCCTGTATTATACTCCAGAGCTGCACTCACTATTCTGCTGGTGCAGTCACTGTGTACATACATTACATTACTTATCCTGTACTGATCCTGAGTTACATCCTGTATTATACTCCAGAGCTGCACTCACTATTCTGCTGGTGCAGTCACTGTGTACATACATTACTTATCCTGTACTGATCCTGATTTACATCCTGTATTATACTCCAGAGCTGCACTCACTATTCTGCTGGTGTAGTCACTGTGTACATACATTACTTATCCTGTACTGATCCTGAGTTACATCCTGTATTATACTCCAGAGCTGCACTCACTATTCTGCTGGTGCAGTCACTGTGTACATACATGACTTATCCTGTACTGATCCTGAGTTACATCCTGTATTATACTCCAGAGCTGCACTCACTATTCTGCTGGTGCAGTCACTGTGTACATACATTACTTATCCTGTACTGATCCTGAGTCACATCCTGTATTATACTCCAGAGCTGCACTCGCTATTCTGCTGGTGCAGTCACTGTGTACATACATTACTTATCCTGTACTGATCCTGAGTTACATCCTGTATTATATCCCAGAGCTGCACTCACTATTCTGCTGGTGCAGTCACTGTGTACATACATTACTTATCCTGTACTGATCCTGAGTTACATCCTGTATTATACTCCAGAGCTGCACTCACTATTCTGCTGGTGGAGTCACTGTGTACATACATTACTTATCCTGTACTGAGCCTGAGTTACATCCTGTATTATACTCCAGAGCTGCACTCGCTATTCTGCTGGTGCAGTCACTGTGTACATACATTACTTATCCTGTACTGATCCTGAGTTACATCCTGTATTATACTCCAGAGCTGCACTCACTATGCTGGCCACTTCAGAGCTGCATTCCTCCAGCATTCCCTGCTTGTTCAGTCTGTTTTGGGGTGTTATCTGCAGCTTGTAACATAGGAAAAGGCAATAATAATAACATGATGTTGGGGGTTGTAGTCCCTCTCTCTCTACAGCGACTACTACTGACACCAGGGCAGACAGGAGTTCTGAGGCGCAGGACGACCAATCACAGGGTTTGTTTCATTTAGGCACAGAAAGCTGTGAAATGAAAGCCGCCGTGTGATTGGTCCCCTGAGAGCCGCGTCTCTTTGTGTGAATGCTGCCGTCAGGGTTTGTGTGACATGTCACCATCTATAACGGGATCGGAGCTTCAGGTCGTTGGCAGAGGCCGCGCTGTTCTCTACACTATGTGTCCTGGGTCGGCGCCATTTTTTGTAGGTTAACTGGCTGATGACTAAGGGTGCTTTGGACTCCATTAAGATGGCGGACTGTTCTCTGCTTAATCAGAGCGACTGAGATGGTGACGTCACACGTTCAGCGTGGGGATTCCGGAGGATTACCCGGCGTGCCCCGCGGGAACATGGCTGCCCGGAGGTGAGAGGAGGAGTGAGGCGGATGTGGGGTATGTGGTGGCGCCTTCTGCCTCCTGGGGAGGGGGCGCCAGTGAGACCGGAAGAGACAGCTGTGACACGGAGGTGGGGGCAGGGCAGTCTGAGGGGAGACATGTTGGGGGTAGGTGGACTGTAGTCTGGGCTCAGATGACGGTGGAGTTGGTAGGAATGTACTGGTTCCAGCTTGGGGTGGGCTCACCCTGGCGTTAGGGATGACGGAAGGACGGGTCCCTTCTTCTGCCCATAGACTTGTATTAGCACGGACAGCAAAAGGAACGCTTTTTACAGGCTTCCGTTCTGCGTTCCGTTATAACACAAGTCTATGGGCCGAAAAAACGGATCCGTCTTATGGGTTCCGTCATTTTCCGTTCTAATCAAGTTATAACAGAATTCGTAGCGCCAGTGTGACCGCACCCTAGGCTCCTTTCTCACCGGCGCTGTGGGTTCTGGCAGACTGTGCCGGCTGCGGACGACCTACTGGAAGTCACTGGATCCATCTGCCGGACCCCAGAAGTATTAGGGCGGCAAGCACAGGACCCGCCGAATACAAAGCGCTACGTGCCGCGGTCTGCATTGCACCTACCGCACGTGTGACCGTAGAAGTGGAAAATGCCATTTTATTAAGGCTACATTCACACCACCGTATGTGTTTTTTTTGCGGATCCATTGTAGCAAATGCCTATCCTTGTCCGCAAAACGCAGAAGAATAGGACATGTTCTATTTTTTTTGCAAGGGTATGGAACGGACATACTGATGCGGACCCATTAAAATGAATGGGTCTGCATCCTATACGTGAAAAAAACGTAGTGGACACGGAAACAAAATACGTTTGTGTAAATGTAGCCTGATACTGTTTTCTAGTGATGATGGATAATCAGTTCTCACCTCTCCTGTCCTTATACTATACACAGTGATAAGCAGGGTGTTCTAGTGATAGATAATCAGTTCTCACCTCTCCTGTCCTTATACTATACACAGTGATAAGCAGGGTGTTCTAGTGATAGATAATCAGTTCTCACCTCTCCTGTCCTTATACTATACACAGTGATAAGCAGGGCGTTCTAGTGATAGATAATCAGTTCTCACCTCTCCTGTCCTTATACTATACACAGTGATAAGCAGGGTGTTCTAGTGATAGATAATCAGGTCTCACCTCTCCTGTGTTCCCCCCTGTCCTTATACTATACACAGTGATAAGCAGGGTGTTCTAGTGATAGATAATCAGTTCTCACCTCTCCTGTCCTTATACTATACACAGTGATAAGCAGGGTGTTCTAGTGATGATAGATAATCAGTTCTCACCTCTCCTGTGTTCTCTCCTGTCCTTATACTATACACAGTGATAAGCAGGGTGTTCTAGTGATGATAGATAATCAGTTCTCACCTCTCCTGTGCTTATACTATATACAGTGACAAGCAGGGTGTTCTAGTAATAGATAATCAGTTCTCACCTCTCCTGTCCTTATACTATACACAGTGATAAGCAGGGTGTTCTAGTGATGCTAGATAATCAGTTCTCACCTCTCCTATGCTTTCTATTATCCTTATACTATACACAGCGATAAGCAGGGTGTTCTAGTGATGCTAGATAATCAGTTCTCACCTCTCCTATGCTTTCTATTATCCTTATACTATACACAGCGATAAGCAGGGTGTTTTAGTGATGCTAGATAATCAGTTCTCACCTCTCCTGTGTTCTCTCCTGTCCTTATACTATACACAGTGAGAAGCAGGGTGCTCTAGTGATGATAGATAATCAGTTCTCACCTCTCCTGTGTTCTCTCCTATCCTTGTACTATACACAGTGATAAGCAGGGTGTTCTAGTGGTGATAGATAATCAGTTCTCACCTCTCCTGTGTTCTCTCCTCTCCTGTAGTTATACTATACACAGTGATAAGCAGGGTGTTCTAGTGATAGATAATCAGTCCTCACCTCTCCTGTGCTCCCCATTGTCCTTATACTATACATAGTGATAAGCAGAGTGTTTTTGTGATGATAGATAATCAGTTCTCACCTCTCCTTTTCCTTATACTCTATATAGTTTTATACCCTTTTAGTGCTCTTAGTTACAATACCTGCCTCTTTGCTGCACATGCTCAGGAATATGTTCCTTCTTTGAAGATCAGATGAGGATGTTTACTTCTGGGCTACAGTCTCCCCAGAACTGCTGGACAACATGAAGGCAGTATTAAAGGGGTTGTCTGGGAGTAAGTTACTTTTCCCAGGTGCCCGCAGCCGCCTCTGCTAAGGAACGAATCATGCTTACCTGCAGTTCCAGTCATTTAATTTGTCCTCGGCACGGGCACGATCATCTGCTCTGCTGCAGCCAGTTTCTGGCTTCAGCGGTGATGTCTCTTGTGGAGTCATTGGCAGCAGGGGAGCAGATGGTCATGACAGAGATGGAGTAAACAAGCCATAGGACAGACAGACGGGAGCCAGTGCGCAGGACCGGAGGAGCGGTGAGCGGGGAAGTGTCACTCTTTCCACAGCAGAGGCTGCGGCTCCGGTGAAAAGATATTCCCAGAAAGCCCCTTTGAGGCGAGCACTGGATGTAGCCGCTGCATTATTACATGTCTCTGATTCCCAGCTGGACTTGCACAGGATTCTCGCCATTCCCAGCACAGACACAGTTCTTCACTGGTTCCAGTTATAACCTGCACAGTACATGCCATATTTACTTCCAGAAAGTCACAAAATGTCAGGAATTTCAGGAGGTTCTAAGTCTCCTGATTACTGACCTGATGGGGAGAAGAAGCCGATGTCTCTGCCTGCTGGGAATCTGTTATTACTGAATTACTGGCCGTTTATGGCGGAGTCAGAACTTTGGCTTATTGACTCCACAGCCCTTGGGTCGGTGGACGTGTCGCTGTGGGTCAGGGCACTGGTTTGGTCCCATGTTTGGGTTGTCTGTGGATAGGTCTGATATTGGGGGTTTGTGGCCCAGGCTCTCCATTACTCCTGGTTCCATTTCTCTCGTAGGTGAGCTGTGGGCTTCTCTTCCTGACTGCGGAGCAACTGGCCGTGTGGTAAGGAGCAACGCCCTGGCTGTAATACAGCTTATAACCCCCAAAAACATACATCAGCAGGTCCATCCACCCATGTAGGATAGGGGAGGCGAGCCCTAGAATAGACAGACCCTTCTAACACCTAGGGACTGGCGAATGGTCAATGTGGGTGATAGTGAGAAAGCATAGGCCGGTTGGTGCAATGTGGGGTCAGATAATGAGAGAACATAGGCCAGAGACTCTTTACTGTAAGAGCAGTGAGACTGTGGACTCTTTACTGTAAGAGCGGTGAGACTATGGACTCTTTACTGTAAGAGCAGTGAGACTATGGACTCTATACTGTAAGAGCAGTGAGACTATGGACTCTGTACTGTAAGAGCAGTGAGACTATGGACTCTATACTGTAAGAGCGGTGAGACTATGGACTCTATACTGTAAGAGCAGTGAGACTATGGACTCTTTACTGTAAGAGCAGTGAGACTATGGACTCTTTACTGTAAGAGCAGTGAGACTATGGACTCTATACTGTAAGAGCAGTGAGACTATGGACTCTATACTGTAAGAGCAGTGAGACTATGGACTCTTTACTGTAAGAGCAGTGAGACTATGGACTCTATACTGTAAGAGCAGTGAGACTGTGGACTCTATACTGTAAGAGCAGTGAGACTGTGGACTCTATACTGTAAGAGCAGTGAGACTATGGACTCTATACTGTAAGAGCAGTGAGACTATGGACTCTATACTGTAAGAGCAGTGAGACTATGGACTCTATACTGGAAGAGCAGTGAGACTGTGGACTCTGTACTGTAAGAGCAGTGAGACTATGGACTCTATACTGTAAGAGCAGTGAGACTATGGACTCTATACTGTAAGAGCGGTGAGACTATGGACTCTATACTGTAAGAGCAGGTGAGACTATGGACTCTATACTGTAAGAGCAGTGAGACTATGGACTCTTTACTGTAAGAGCAGTGAGACTATGGACTCTTTACTGTAAGAGCAGTGAGACTATGGACTCTATACTGTAAGAGCAGTGAGACTATGGACTCTATACTGTAAGAGCAGTGAGACTATGGACTCTATACTGTAAGAGCAGTGAGACTATGGACTCTTACTGTAAGAGCAGTGAGACTATGGACTCTTTACTGTAAGAGCAGTGAGACTATGGACTCTTTACTGTAAGAGCAGTGAGACTATGGACTCTATACTGTAAGAGCAGTGAGACTATGGACTCTATACTGTAAGAGCAGTGAGACTATGGACTCTATACTGTAAGAGCAGTGAGACTATGGACTCTTTACTGTAGAGCAGTGAGACTATGGACTCTATACTGTAAGAGCAGTGAGACTATGGACTCTTACTGTAAGAGCAGTGAGACTATGGACTCTATACTGTAAGAGCAGTGAGACTATGGACTCTATACTGTAAGAGCAGTGAGACTATGGACTCTATACTGTAAGAGCAGTGAGACTATGGACTCCTTTACTGTAAAGCAGTGAGACTATGGACTCTATACTGTAAGAGCAGTGAGACTATGGACTCTATACTGTAAGAGCAGTGAGACTATGGACTCTTACTGTAAGAGCAGTGAGACTATGGACTCTATACTGTAAGAGCAGTGAGACTAGTGGACTCTTATACGGTAAGAGCAGTGAGACTATGGACTCTTTACGGTAAGAGCAGTGAGACTATGGACTCTATACTGTAAGAGCAGTGAGACTATGGACTCTATACTGTAAGAGCAGTGAGACTATGGACTCTATACTGTAAGAGCAGTGAGACTAGTGGACTATACGGTAAGAGCAGGAGACTATGGACTCTACTGTAAGAGCAGTGAGACTATGGACTCTATACATGTAAGAGCAGTGAGACTATGGACTCTTTACTGTAAGAGCAGTGAGACTAATGGACTCTATACTGTAAGAGCGTGAGACATGTGGACTCTATAACGGTAAGAGCAGTTAGACTATGGACCTCTTACTGTAAGAGCAGTGAGACTATGGACTCTTTACGGTAAGAGCAGTGAGACTATGGACTCTTACTGTAAGAGCAGTGAGACTATGGACGCTGTACTGTAAGAGCAGCGAGACTATGGACTCTTTACTGTAAGAGCAGTGAGACTATGGATCTATACTGTAAGAGCGTGAGACTGTGGACTCTATACGGTAAGAGCAGTGAGACTATAGACTCTTTACTGTAAGAGCAGTGAGACTGTGGACTCTATAACTGTAAGAGCAGTGAGACTAGAGACTCTATTACTGTAGAGCAGTGAGACTAGGGACTCTTTACTGTAAGAGCAGTGAGACTATGGACTCTATACTGTAAGAGCAGTAGACTATGGACTCTACTACGTAGAGGCTGTGAGACTATGGACTCGTTACTGTAAGAGCATGGAGACTATGGACTCTGTACTGTAAGAGCAGTGAGACTAGTGGACTCTATACTGTAAGAGCAGTGAGACTATGGACTCTTTACTGTAAGAGCAGTGAGACTGTGACTCTATACTGTAAGAGCAGTGAGACTATAGACTCTTTACTGTAAGAGCAGTGAGACTGATGGACTCTTTACTGTAAGAGCAGTGAGACTATGGACTCTATACTGTAAGTAGCAGTGAGACTATGGACTCTATACTGTAAGAGCTTGAGACTATGGACTCTTTACTGTAAGAGCAGTGAGACTATGGACTCTGTACTGTAAGAGCAGTGAGACTATGGACTCTATACTGTAAGAGCAGTGAGACTATGGACTCTTGTACTGTAAGGAGCAGTGAGACGATGGACTCTGTACTGTAAGAGCAGTGAGACTATGGACTCTGTACTGTAAGAGCAGTGAGACTATGGACTCTGTACTGTAAGAGCAGTGAGACTATGGACTCTTTACGGTAAGAGCGGTGAGACTGTGGACTCTTTACGGTAAGAGCGGCGAGACAATCGTACTTTGTGCCAGAACAGGTTGTGATCGGGATCTCAGTATAAGAGGGATTTTATAATATTACAATATATAATTGCTGGGTTTGGGGCGATCATCCGGGAGGTCTTCTGGTTGCCAGGTCCGGGAAGGATTCGGGTTGTTCCTTCCTCTGGATCCACACTGCAGATATTAGACCTCGTACCTCGGTCCCACCAGTGGTGATCAGGATGTACTGATGTACGAGGTGTGAGGCACAGTGATCACAGCGTCTCATGCAGACGTGGGCTCCGGACTCTGACCTCTCCACATCTCCCTTATAACTGGACTTTGGCTCGTGCCCGGCCGCTCGTAGTCACTTGTGTGGAGTCTTGAGACTGCAGAAGATGGGAGTTATCCTGCTGGAGTATATATCAGGTCAGCAGCTAGTGAGACACATACCTGTTCAGTGGATGATGGGCGTTATCCTTACTCATTGTGCGCGGTCAGTGGATGTTGGAGCATTTCCTTGTAATCTGTGTACCCTCCCCCCACGCCTGTATACCTCCCATGTGTATATACCCCCCACACCTGTATACCCCCCATGTGTATATACCCCCACACCTGTATACCTCCCATGTGTATATACCACCCCATCACTGTATACCTCCCATGTGTATATACACCCCCACACCTGTATACCCCCCATGTGTATATACCCCCACACCTGTATACCTCCCATGTGTATATACCCCCCCACACACTGTATACCTCTCAATGTGTATATACCCCCACACCTGTATACCTCTCATGGTGTATATACACCCCACACCTGTATACCTCCCATGTGTAGATACCTACACCTCATTATACCCCACACCTGTATACCTCTCATGTGTATATACCCCCCACACCTGTATACCTCTCATGTGTATATACCCCCACACCTGTAATACTCTCATGTGTATATACCCCCCACACCTGTACCTCTCATGTGTATTACCCCCCCACCTGTATACCTCTCGTGTATATACCCCCCCCCACACCTGTATACCTCCATGTGTATATACCCCCCACACCTGTATCTCTCATGTATATACCCCCCACACTGTTATACCTCTCATGTGTATATACCCCCCACACCTGTATACCTCCATGTGTATATACACCCGACTCCTGTATTCCCCCACACCTGTATACCTCTCATGTGTATATACCCCCCACACCTGTATACCTCTCATGTGTATATACCCCCCACACCTGTATACCTCTCGTGTATATACCCCCCACACCTGTATACCTCTCATGTTATATACACCCCACACCTGTAACCCCCACACTGTATACCT
>NW_025334112.1:80808-102151 GCF_014858855.1 Bufo gargarizans
TGGGAGGTATAGGGGGTACGTGACGTGTCGGAGGTATATCGGGGTAGTGACGTGTCGGAGGGTATCGGGGGGTACGTGACGTGTCGGAGGTATATCGGGGGTACGTGACGTGTCGGAGGTATATCGGGGGTACGTGACGTGTCGGAGGTATATCGGGGGTAACGTGAGTGTGAGGTGTATCGGGGGTACGTGACGTGTCGGAGGATATCGGGGGTACGTGACGTGTCGGAGGTATATCGGGGGTACGTGACGTGTCGGAGTATATCGGGGGTACGTGACGTGTCGGAGGTATCGGGGGTACGTGAGTGTCGGAGGTATATCGGGGTACGTGACGTGTCGGAGGTATATCGGGGTACGTGACGTTACGGAGGTATATCGGGGTACGTGACGTGTCGGAGGTATATCGGGGGTACGTGACGTGTCGGAGGTATATCGGGGGTACGTGGTGTCGGAGGTATATCGGGGTACGTGACGTGTCGGAGGTATATCGGGGTACGTGACGTTACGGAGGTATATCAGGGTACGTGACGTGTGTCGGAGGTATATTGGGGGTACGTGATATGTGGGAGGTATATTGGGGGTACGTGACGTGTCGGAGGTATATCGGGGTACGTGTCGGAGGTATATCGGGGGTACGTGACGTGTCGGAGGTATATCGGGGTACGTGACGTGTCGGAGGTATATCGGGGTACGTGACGTGTCGGCGGTATATCGGGGTACGTGACGTGTCGGCGGTATATCGGGGTACGTGACGTGTCGGCGGTATATCGGGGTACGTGCGTGTCGGAGGTATATCGGGGTACGTGACGCGTCGGAGGTGTATCGGGGGTACGTGACGCGTCGGAGGTGTATCGGGGGTACGTGACGCGTCGGAGGTGTATCGGGGGTACGTGACGCGTCGGAGGTGTATCGGGGGTACGTGACGTGTCTTCCCTTTCAGGGGTACGGTCTGTTTGGACACTGCATCGTCCTTCTCGTCACCTATAATATCCATTTCCACTCTCTGTTCTACGTCTTCTGGTTGTGCATCGGGGGCCTGTCCACACTGCGCATGGTGAGACCCCGTCTTATGTCTGCCCCCCAGTACTGTGCCCACCCTTACCGTCTAGTGTCTGCCCCCCAGTACTGCCCCCTGCCCCTATCCTTACTGTCTAGTTACTGCCCCCTGCCCCTATCCTTACTGTCTAGTGTCTGCCCCCCCAGTACTGTGCCCACCCTTACCGTCTAGTGTCTGCCCCCAGTACTGTGCCCACCCTTACCGTCTAGTTACTGCCCCTATCCTTACTGTCTAGTGTCTGCCCCCAGTACTGTGCCCACCCTTACCGTCTAGTGTCTGCCCCCCAGTACTGCCCCCTGCCCCTATCCTTACTGTCTAGTGTCTGCCCCCAGTACTGTGCCCACCCTTACCGTCTAGTGTCTGCCCCCCAGTACTGCCACCCTGCCCCTATCCTTACTGTCTAGTGTCTGCCCCCAGTACTGTGCCCACCCTTACCGTCTAGTTACTGCCCCCTGCCCCTATCCTACCGTCTAGTGTCTGCCCCCAGTACTGTGCCCACCCTTACCGTCTAGTTACTGCCCCCTGCCCCTATCCTTACCGTCTAGTGTCTGCCCCCCCAGTACTGCCCCCTGCCCCTATCCTTACCGTCGAGTGTCTGCCCCCAGTACTGCCCCCTGCCCCTATCCTTACTGTCTAGTGTCTGCCCCCAGTACTGCCCCTGCCCCTATCCTTACCTTCTAGTGTCTGCCCCCCAGTACTTGCCCCCCTGCCCCTATCCTTACCGTCTAGTGTCTGCCCCCCCCAGTACTGCCCCCCTGCCCCTATCCTTACCGTCTAGTGTCTGCCCCCAGTACTGTGCCCACCCTTACCGTCTAGTTACTGCCCCTGCCCCTATCCTTACCGTCTAGTGTCTGCCCCCCCCAGTACTGCCCCCTGCCCCTATCCTTCCGTCTAGTGTCTGCCCCCCCAGTACTGCCCCCTGCCCCTATCCTTACCGTCTAGTGTCTGCCCCCCAGTACTGCCCCCAGTACTGTGCCCACCCTTACCATCTAGTGTCTGCCCCCCCCCCAGTACTGCCCCTGCCCCTATCCTTACTGTCTAGTGTCTGCCCCCAGTACTGTGCCCACCCTTACCGTCTAGTTACTGCCCCCTGCCCCTATCATTACCGTCTAGTGTCTGCCCCCCCCAGTACTGCCCCCTGCCCCTATCCTTACGTCTAGTGTCTGCCCCCCCAGTACTGCCCCCCTGCCCCTATCCTTACCGTCTAGTGTCTGCCCCCCCCAGTACTGCCCCTGCCCCTATCCTTACCGTCTAGTGTCTGCCCCCAGTACTGTGGCCCACCCTTACCGTCTAGTTACTGCCCCCTGCCCCTATCCTTACCGTCTAGTGTCTGCCACCCCCCAGTACTGCCCCCTGCCCCTATCCTTACCGTCTAGTGTCTGCCCCCAGTACTGCCCCCCTGCCCCTATCCTTACCGTCTAGTGTCTGCCCCCCAGTACTGCCCCTGCCCCTATCCTTACCGTCTAGTGTCTGCCCCCCCCAGTACTGCCCCCTGCCCCTATCCTTACCGTCTAGTGTCTGCCCCCAGTACTGTGCCACCCTTACCGTCTAGTTACTGCCCTGCCCCTACCTTACCGTCTAGTGTCTGCCCCCCCAGTACTGCCCCTGCCCCTACCGTCTAGTGTCTGCCCCCCAGTACTGCCCCCTGCCCCTATCCTTACCGTAGTGTCTGCCCCCCAGTACTGCCCCCTGCCCTATCCTTAGTCTAGTGTCTGCCCCCAGTACTGCCCCTGCCCTATCCTTACAGTCTAGTGTCTGCCCCCCAGTACTGCCCCTGCCCCTATCCTTACCGTCTAGTGTCTGCCCCAGTACTGTGCCCACCCTACCGTCTAGTTACTGCCCCCTGCCCTATCCTTACCGTCTAGTGTCTGCCCCCAGTACTGCCCCCTGCCCCTATCCTTACGTCTAGTGTCTGCCCCCCCAGTACTGCCCCCTGCCCCTCCTTACCGTCTAGTGTCTGCCCCCCAGTACTGCCCCCTGCCCCTATCTTACCGTCTAGTGTCTGCCCCCCAGTACTGCCCCTGCCCCTATCCTTACGTCTAGTGTCTGCCCCCCCCCAGTACTGCCCCTGCCCCTATCCTTACCGTCTAGTGTCTGCCCCCCAGTACTGCCCCCCCTGCCCCGAATCCATTTACCAGTCTAGTGGTCCTGCCACCCCAGTAACTGCCCCCTGCCCACTAATCCTTACCCGTCGTAGTGTCTGCCCCCAGTACTGCCCCCTGCCCCTATCCTTACCGTCTGTGTCTGCCCCCCCCAGTACTGACCCCCCTGCCCCTATCCTTACCGTCTAGTGTCTGCCCCCAGTACTGCCCCCTGCCCCTTCCTTACCGTCTAGTGTCGGCCCCCCCCAGTACTGCCCCCTGCCCCTATGCCTACCGGTCTAGGTGTCTGCCCCCCAGTACTGCCCCCTGCCCCTATCCTTACCGGCTAGTTGTCTGCCCCCCCCAGTACTGCCCTCCGCCCCTATCCTTACCGTCTAGTGTCTGCCCCCCAGTACTGCCCCCTGCCCCTATCCTTACCGTCTAGTGTCTGCCCCCCCCCAGTACTGCCCCCTGCCCCTATCCTTACGTCTAGTGTCTGCCCCCCCCAGTACTGCCCTCCGCCCCTATCCTTACCGTCTAGTGTCTGCCCCCCCCCAGTACTGCCCTCCGCCCCTATCCTTACCGTCTAGTGTCTGCCCCCCAGTACCGCCCTCATTCTGTGTGTTGTGCTGCAGGTGGTGGTTTTATTGTCGCGCACTGTGGGCCAGACGCAGAGACTCATCCTGTGTGGATCCATCGCCGCCCTGCACATGCTCTTCCTGCTCTACCTGCATTTTGCTTATCACAAGGTTGTAGAAGGTAAAAGCTTCACTATATCTTAGCCCAGGGGCGTGGTCTGCACCGTGGCCCCCTCTGAGCGGGGGTCGTGGTCTGCACCGTGGCCCCCTCTGAGCGGGGGGCGTGGCCTGCACCGTGGCCCCCTCTGAGCGGGGGGCGTGGTCTGCACCGCGGCTCCTCTGAGCGGGGGGCGTGGTCTGCACCTCGCCCTCCTGAGGGTATTTGTCCTGCCCCCGCCCTCACTGTCTCCCGTGTTCCCCGCACAGGTATCCTGGACACGTTGGACGGGCAGAATGTGGCTCCGCCTTTCCAGAGAGTTGCACGTGACCTCTCAATGGGCACAGACTCGGTTGTAAACACCACGAGGCACGTCCTGAGCATCCAGTCCCGCTGAGCGCAGCCTGGCCGCCGCCGCCGCCCTCTTCAGACTTGGCGGTAGAGACGATGGTTTTAGGAATGACGCTCCTCTGGGGGGACCTCTCCTCCTCTGTACACACCCAGTCTCATTGTCTGCAAAGGGTTAACAGAAAATGTGCTCTTCCCCCAACCCTTATCACTACATGTGTGGGAGGCCCCTGTGTCCTGCATGACCCCCCTCACAGTGTGGGACTCATTGTGCACTATGAGATGGGGCGCCGCTTATCACTTCTGCCCAGTCTGCTGCCCCTCCCCCGCCATGTTGGCTTTTCTAGGGTCTAGTGTTGTAGAAGCAGCGGGTGTCACCGTCTGGCGGTAATTGTCCTGAAAAAATAAAACTGATAAAAGGTTCGGTGTGAATCTCGTTATTTGTGCAATGTGGCGTGCGGGCACAAGGGGCGCTGTCACCACCTGACCACACACAGGACACCGAGGGAAGCCACGCAGATGATCGGAGGCCACAAGGGGCGCTGTCACCACCTGACCGCACACAGGACACCGAGGGAAGCCACGCAGATGATCGGAGACCACAAGGGGCGCTGTCACCACCTGACCGCACACAGGACACCGAGGGAAGCCACGCAGATGATCGGAGACCACAAGGGGCGCTGTCACCACCTGACCACACACAGGACACCGAGGGAAGCCACGCAGATGATCGGAGACCACAAGGGGCGCTGTCACCACCTGACCACACACAGGACACCGAGGGAAGCCACGCAGATGATCGGAGACCACAAGGGGCGCTGTCACCACCTGACCACACACAGGACACCGAGGGAAGCCACGCAGATGATCGGAGACCACAAGGGGCGCTGTCACCACCTGACCGAGGGAAGCCACGCAGATGATCGGAGGCCACAAGGGGCGCTGTCACCACCTGACCACACACAGGACACCGAGGGAAGCCACGCAGATGATCGGAGACCACAAGGGCGCTGTCACCACCTGACCACACACAGGACACCGAGGGAAGCCACGCAGATGATCGGAGACCACAAGGGGCGCTGTCACCACCTGACCGAGGGAAGCCACGCAGATGATGGAGGCCACAAGGGGCGCTGTCACCACCTGACCACACACAGGACACCGAGGGAAGCCACGCAGATGATCGGAGACCACAAGGGGCGCTGTCACCCACCTGACCGAGGGAAGCCACGCAGATGATCGGAGGCCACAAGGGGCGCTGTCACCACCTGACCACACACAGGACACCGAGGGAAGCCACGCAGATGATCGGCGACCACAAGGGCGCTGTCACCACCTGACCACACACAGGACCACCGAGGGAAGCCACGCAGATGATCGGAGACCACAAGGGGCGCTGTCACCACCTGACCGCACACAGGACACCGAGGGAAGCCACGCAGATGATCGGAGACCACAAGGGGCGCTGTCACCACCTGACCACACACAGGACACGAGGGAAGCCACGCAGATGATCGGAGGCCACAAGGGCGCTGTCACCACCTGACCACACACAGGACAACCGAGGGAAGCCACGCAGATGATCGGAGACCACAAGGGGCGCTGTCCCACTGACCACACACAGGACACCGAGGGAAGCCACGCAGATGATCGGAGACCACAAGGGGCGCTGTCACCACCTGACCACACACAGGACACCGAGGGAAGCCGCAGATGATCGGATGCCACAAGGGGCGCTGTCACCACCTGACCACACACAGGACACCGATGGAAGCCACGCAGATGATCGGAGACCACAAGGGGCGCTGTCACCACCTGACCACACACAGGACACCGAGGGAAGGGCCTGTCCCGGGGCGGGAGCGGCGGAGGCCACAAGGGCCTGTCCCGGGGCGGGAGCGGCGGAGGCCACAAGGGCCTGTCCCGGGGCGGGAGCGGCGGAGGCCACAAGGGCCTGTCCCGGGGGCGGGAGCGGCGGAGGCCACAAGGGCCTGTCCCGGGGCGGCGGAGGCCACAAGGGCCTGTCCCGGGCGGGAGCGGCGGAGGCCACAAGGGCCTGTCCCGGGGCGGGAGCGGCGGAGGCCACAAGGGCCTGTCCCGGACGGGAGCGACGGAGGCCACAAGGGCCTGTCCCGGGGCGGGAGCGGCGGAGGCCACAAGGGCCTGTCCCGGGGCGGGAGCGGCGGAGGCCACAAGGGCCTGTCCCGGGACGGGAGCGGCGGAGGCCACAAGGGCCTGTCCCGGGGCGGCGGAGGCCACAAGGGCCTGTCCCGGGGCGGGAGCGGCGGAGGCCACAAGGGCCTGTCCCGGGGCGGGAGCGGCGGAGGCCACAAGGGCCTGTCCTGGGGAGGCGAGGAGAGGGGGTAATTACCGCAGCCCAGGGGAGGAGAGGGGGCAATTACCGCAGCCCAGGGGAGGAGAGGGGGCAATTACCGCAGCCCAGGGGAGGAGAGGGGGCAATTACCGCAGCCCAGGGGAGGACACCGAGGGAAGCCACGCAGATGATCGGAGACCACAGGGGGCGCTGTCACCACCTGACCGCACACAGGACACCGAGGGAAGCCACGCAGATGATCGGAGACCACAGGGGGCGCTGTCACCACCTGACCGCACACAGGACACCGAGGGAAGCCACGCAGATGATCGGAGACCACAAGGGGCGCTGTCACCACCTGACCGCACACAGGACACCGAGGGAAGCCACGCAGATGATCGGAGACCACAAGGGGCGCTGTCACCACCTGACCGCACACAGGACACCGAGGGAAGCCACGCAGATGATCGGAGACCACAAGGGGCGCTGTCACCACCTGACCGCACACAGGACACCGAGGGAAGCCACGCAGATGATCGGAGACCACAAGGGGCGCTGTCACCACCTGACCACACACAGGACACCGAGGGAAGCCATGCAGATGATCGGAGGCCACAAGGGCCTGTCCCGGGGCGGAGCGGCGAGGCCAAAGGGCCTGTCCGGGGCGGGAGCGCGAGGCCACAAGGGCCTGTACCCGGGGCGGGAGCGGCGGAGGCCACAAGGGCCTGTCCGGGGGAGCGGCGAGGCAAGGGCCTGCTCACGGGCGGGGAGGCCACAAGGCCTGTCCCGGGGCGGGAGCGAGAGGGGGCAATTACCGCAGCCCAGGGGAGGAGAGGGGGCAATTACCGCAGCCCAGGGGAAGGAGAGGGGCAATTACCGCAGCCCAGGGAGGAGAGGGGGCAATTACAGCAGCCCAGGGGAGGAGAGGGGGTATATACCGCAGCCCAGGGGAGGAGAGGGGGTAAATACCGCAGCCCAGGGGAGGAGAGGGGGTATATACCGCAGCCAGGGGAGGAGAGGGGGCAATTACTGCAGCCCAGGGGAGGAGAGGGGTAATTACTGCAGCCCAGGGGAGGAGAGGGGGCCACTTACCGCAGCCAGGGAGGAGAGGGGCAATTACCGCAGCCCAGGGGACGGAGAGGGGTAATTACCGCAGCCCAGGGGAGGAGAGGGGGCAATTACCGCAGCCCAGGGGAGGAGAGGGGGCAATTACCGCAGCCCAGGGGAGGAGAGGGGGCAATTACCGCAGCCCAGGGGAGGAGAGGGGGCAATTACCGCAGCCCAGGGGAGGAGAGGGGGCAATTACCGCAGCCCAGGGGAGAGTGATACCTATATGGTGGATAACACGGGGCAGATCATCCTCTCTACGCCCCCGGGTGTGATCTTTAAAAGACTGACAGATGACGTCATGGCATCACCTGGGCGTGGTCAGACAGTGACGCGTTTGTTGCCATAGTAACGGCATCTCCGAGCGCTGACGAGACCCCGGAACCGGCACCTGTCGCTGGGGGCAGAGGTAAGTACCGGCCTGCAGTGCCCTCCGCCTCTTGCATGGTACTTACCGCGCTGTTCCGGCACCTTAACAACTACCTACCTGCCCTCACTCCTTCCCCCTGCGCTCCGGTAATTACCCGATCTCCTCCGCCCTGGGCTGCGATAATTACCCCCTCTCCTCCTCCCTTCTCTCCCTGGGCTCCGGTAATTACCCCCTCTCCTCCCCCTGGGCTCCAGTAGTTACCCCCTCTCCTTGGCTCCGGTAATTACCCCCTCTCCTCCCCCTGGACTTCAGTAATTACCCCCTCTCCTGGGCTCCGGTAATTACCCCCTCTCCTCCCTCCTGGGCTCCTGTAATTACCCCCTCTCCTCCCACCGGGCTCCGGTAGATACCCCCTCTCCTTCCTCCTTACCCCCCTGGGCTCCGGTAATTACCCCCTCTCCTCCCTCCTGGGCTCCGGTAATTACCCCCTCTCCTCCCTCCTGGGCTCCTGTAATTACCCCCCTCTCCTCCCTCCTGGGCTCCTGTAATTACCCCCTCTCCTCCCTCCTTGGCTCCGGTAATTACCCCCCTCTTCTTCCTCCTTCCACCCTGGGCTCCGGTAATTACCCCCTCTCCTCCCTCCTGGGCTCCTGTAATTACCCCCCTCTTCTCCTTCCTTCCACCCTGGGCTCCAGTAATTACCCCCCTCTTCTTCCTCCTTCCACCCTGGGCTCCGGTAATTACCCCCCTCTCCTTCCACCCTGGGCTCCGGTAATTAGCCCCCTCTCCTTCCACCCTGGCCTCCGGTAATTAACCCCTCTCCTTCCACCCCGACCTCCGGTAATTAACCCCTCTCCTTCCACCCCGACCTCCGGTAATTAACCCCTCTCCTCCCTCCTTGGCTCCGGTAATTACCCCCTCTCCTCCCTCCTGGGCTCCAGTAATTACCCCCCTCTCCTTCCACCCTGGCCTCCGGTAATTAACCCCTCTCCTTCCACCCCGACCTCTGGTAATTAACCCCTCTCCTTCCACCCCGACCTCCGGTAATTAACCCCTCTCCTCCCTCCTTGGCTCCGGTAATTACCCCCTCTCCTCCCTCCTTGGCTCCGGTAATTACCCCCTCTCCTCCCTCCTTGGCTCCGGTAATTACCCCCTCTCCTCCTTCCTGGGCTCCGGTAATTACCCCCTCTCCTCCCTCCTTGGCTCCGGTAATTACCCCCTCTCCTCCCTCCTTGGCTCCGGTAATTACCCCCTCTCCTCCCTCCTTGGCTCCGGTAATTACCCCCTCTCCTCCCTCCTTGGCTCCGGTAATTACCCCCTCTCCTCCCTCCTTGGCTCCGGTAATTACCCCCACCTCCTCCCTCCTGGGCTCCGGTAATTACCCCTCTCCTCCCTCCTTGGCTCCGGTAATTACCCCCTCTCCTCCCTCCTTGGCTCCGGTAATTACCCCCCTCTTCTCCCTCCTTCCACCCCGACCTCCGGTAATTACCCCCTCTCCTCCCTCCTTGGCTCCGGTAATTACCCCCTCTCCTCCCTCCTTGGCTCCGGTAATTACCCCCCCCCCGACCTCCGGTAATTACCCCCTCTCCTCCCTCCTTGGCTCCGGTAATTACCCCCTCTCCTCCCTCCTTGGCTCCGGTAATTACCCCCTCTCCTCCCTCCTTGGCTCCGGTAATTACCCCCTCTCCTCCCTCCTTGACTCCGGTAATTACCCCCCTCTCCTCCCTCCTGGGCTCCGGTAATTTGGGGGTGTCATGCCGTTTACAGTAGGGGGTGCTATAACAGCCTGTCACTAATGTTCCTTCTCTTGCTGTAGGGGCCACGTCTCTAGGTACCCCGCAGTGACCGGCCTGCTGGGGCCCCTCTCCTACACAATATGTTACCAGGCTCCATCCAGATGTCGGGGGAGACCCTCTCCAGTGCGGAGGTGAAGGGGGTGTGTGAGGGGCTGATGGAGGGCTCGGTGCGTCTCCTCTCCCTGCGCGGGTGCCATCTCTCGGACAGAGACTTTGCCCGGCTGTGTCAGGGGGTGTCCGAGTCCCCTTCCCTGGTGCAGCTTAACCTTAACCTGGGAGTTGTGTCCGGCACGGGCAGGGTCCAGCAGCTGGCGCAGTGTCTGCACCGCAACCGCTCCCTGCAGTCCCTCTTGTAAGTATTAAACTGTAGTCGGGTGTGACCAGGACGCCCGCCTGAAATTGATTCTCGCCCTTTGTCCTCCCCCCAGCCTGCATGGTAACCCACTAACCGACACTGGCTTGTCCCTCCTTAACCCCGCCCTGGCCGGCCACCCCGCACTGGTGTCTCTGGATCTTGGGGACTGCTTGCTTGGTGATGAGGGAATCGGCCAGATCTGTGGCCTCCTGCCCCCTGATGGGGCAAAACCAGGTGAGGAGAACCCTCTTTGTTACAGTGGGGCCTCAGCCCAGTGTTATGTGTTGGTTTGTAGATGGAGGGCGCTGTGGAGATAACAGGGTCTCCCATCTGTGGTTTCAGGTCTTCGGGAGCTGACCCTCTCTGCCAACCCCGGAATATCGTGCACTGGTTGGGCGCGTCTGGCCATTGCTGTGGCGCACAGTTCTCAAGTTAGAACCCTAAATCTGGATTACAATCCATTGGGTGAGAGATGGTGCTCAGTCTGTGGTTGTACAGGGGTCACACATCCTCCATATTGTCCTTGGTGTATGGTTGTGTCTGTATAAGTCACACATCTTCCATGTTGTCCTTGGTGTGTGGTTGTGTCCATACAGGGGTCACATGTCCTCCATGTTGTCCTTGGTACGTGGTTGGTGTCTGTACAGGTCACACATCTTCCATGTTGTCCTTGGTGTGTGGTTGTGTCCATACAGGGGTCACATGTCCTCCATGTTGTCCTTGGTACGTGGTTGGTGTCTGTACAGGTCACACATCTTCCATGTTGTCCTTGGTGTGTGGTTGTGTCCATACAGGGGTCACATGTCCTCCATGTTGTCCTTGGTACGTGGTTGGTGTCTGTACAGGTCACACATCTTCCATGTTGTCCTTGGTGTGTGGTTGTGTCCATACAGGGGTCACATGTCCTCCATGTTGTCCTTGGTACGTGGTTGGTGTCTGTACAGGTCACACATCTTCCATGTTGTCCTTGGTGTGTGGTTGTGTCCATACAGGGGTCACATGTCCTCCATGTTGTCCCCTTGTCATTCTCCATGTTGCCCTAATTGTGCAGTTGTATCTGTAAGGGGGTCACATGTACTCCATGTTGTCCTCAGTGTGCGGCTGTATCTTTACAGGTTTTACATCCTCCATGTTGTCCTCGGTGTTCTGCTGTATCGGTACAGGTCACATGTCCGCCATGTTGTCCTGGGTGTACGGTTGTATCTGTACTGGGGTCACACGTCCTCCATGTTGTCCTGGGTGTACGGTTGTATCTGTACTGGGGTCACACATCCTCCATGTTGTCCTGGGTGTACGGTTGTATCTGTACTGGGGTCACGCATCCTCCTGGTTGTCCTGGGTGTGCGGATGTGACTATACAGGGGTTACATGTCCTCCTTGTTGTCCTCGGTGTGCGGTTGGATCTGTACTGGGGTCACACGTCCTCCATGTTGTCCTGGGTGTACGGTTGTATCTTTACTGGGGTCACACATCCTCCTTGTTGTCCTGGGTGTACGGTTGTATCTGTACTGGGGTCACACGTCCTCCATGTTGTCCTGGGTGTACGGTTGTATCTGTACTGGGGTCACACGTTGTCCTGGGTGTGCGGATGTGTCTATACAGTGGTCACATGTCCTCCATGTTGTCCTCGGTGTGCGGTTGTATATGTACTGGAGTCACACGTCCTCCATGTTGTCCTGGGTGTGCGGATGTGTCTATACAGGGGTCACATGTCCTCCATGTTGTCCTCGGTGTACGGTTGTATCTGTACTGGGGTCACACATCCTCCTTGTTGTCCTCGGTGTACGGTTGTATCTGTACTGGGGTCACACATCCTCCTTGTTGTCCTCGGTGTGCGGTTGTATCTGTACAGGTCACACGTCCTCCATGTTGTCCTCGGTGTGCGGTTGTGTCTGTACAGGTCACACGTCCTGTATTTTGTCTTTGGTGCACGGTTGTATCTGTACTGGGGTCAGACATCCTCGTTGTCTGGTTGTATCTGTACAGGGGTCACACGTCCTCCATGTTGTCCTGGGTGTACGGTTGCGTCTGTACAGGGGTTACATGTCCTCCATGTTGTCCTGGGTGTGCAGTTGTATCTGTACAGGTCACACGTCCTCCATGTCCTCCTCAGTGTGTGGTTGTGTCTGTACAGGTCACACGTCCTTGTTGTCCCCTTGTCATTTGTGTGATTGTATCTGTACAGGAGATCACATTGCTTCCATGTTGTTCCAGGTGTGCAGTTGTGTCTGTACGGGCCACACATCCTCCATGTTGTCCTCTGTGTGCGGTTGTTTCTGTACAGGTCACATATGCTACATGTTGTCCTCGATGTGCCGTGGTGTCTGTACAGGTCACATGTCCTCCATGTTGTCCTGGGTGTGCGGTTGTATCTGTACAGGTCACGCATCCTCCACGTTGTTCTCGTGTGGGCATACCTGCACAGGTCACAGTTCTCCTTGTTGTACAGTTGTCATTGTGTGATTGTATCTGTACAGTAGATCACATTGCTTCCATGTTGTTCCAGGTGTGCAGTTGTGTCTGTACAGGTCACACATCCTCCATGTTGTCCTGGGTGTGCGGTTGTGTCTGTACAGGGGTCGCACGTCCTCCATGTTGTCCTGGGTGTGCGGTTGTGTCTGTACAGGGGTCACATGTCCTCCATGTTGTCCTGGGTGTGCGGCTGTATCTGTACAGGTCACACGTCCTCCATGTTGTCCTGGGTGTGCGGTTGTATCTGTACAGTTCACATGTCCTCCATGTTTTCCTGGGTGTGCGGTTGTATCTGTACAGTTCACATGTCCTCCATGTTGTCCTGGGTGTGCGGTTGTATCTGTACAGTTCACACGTCCTCCATGTTGTCCTGGGTGTGCGGTTGTATCTGTACAGTTCACATGTCCTCCATGTTGTCCTGGGTGTGCGGCTGTATCTGTACAGGTCACACGTCCTCCATGTTTTCCTGGGTGTGCGGTTGTATCTGTACAGTTCACATGTCCTCCATGTTGTCCTGGGTGTGCGGCTGTATCTGTACAGGTCACACGTCCTCCATGTTTTCCTGGGTGTGCGGCTGTATCTGTACAGGTCACATGTCCTCCATGTTGTCCTGGGTGTGCGGCTGTATCTGTACAGGTCACATGTCCTCCATGTTGTCCTGGGTGTGCGGTTGTATCTGTACAGTTCACACGTCCTCCATGTTGTCCTGGGTGTGCGGTTGTATCTGTACAGTTCACATGTCCTCCATGTTGTCCTGGGTGTGCGGCTGTATCTGTACAGGTCACACGTCCTCCATATTTTCCTGGGTGTGCGGTTGTATCTGTACAGTTCACATGTCCTCCATGTTGTCCTGGGTGTGCGGCTGTATCTGTACAGGTCACACGTCCTCCATGTTTTCCTGGGTGTGCGGCTGTATCTGTACAGGTCACATGTCCTCCATGTTGTCCTGGGTGTGCGGTTGTATCTGTACAGGTCACGCATCCTCCATGTTGTCCTCGATGTGCCGTTGTGTCTGTACAGGTCACATGTCCTCCATGTTGTCCTGGGTGTGCGGTTGTATCTGTACAGGTCATCATCCTCCATGTTGTTCTCTGTGTGCTTGTTGTACCCTTGTCATTGTGTGATTGTATCTGTACAGGAGATCACATTGCTTCCATGTTGGCCGTGTGTGTGGCATCCAGTCGGACTCTGGAAGTTCTGGACTTAGAGGGTACCGGACTCAGCGATCAGTCGGCTCAGGTACTTTTCAAGGTTTCTGCTTTCACATCATCTCCACCTCTGAGGTTACTCCGAGTCCTCCAGATCAGCGTTTCGCTAGAGCACCGCTGTGTGCAGGACCAGAGCTGCCTGTTGGTGGCCAATACCTCTGTCCTTCGATTAACCCCTTGTTCCCCAGCATGGCAGCTGCAGGGATGTTAGGAGTAGCTGATCTGTATCCCCAGGTTCTGTAGAACTTTTCTTATGTTCCTGCAGATCCTACTGGACATGGTGCAGAACTATCCGACCCCTCTAAAGTCTCTGGTGCTGTCCGAGAACAACATCAGCCTGGAGCTGCAGCAGCAGATTGCGGACCTGCTGTCAGAGGGTGAGGACGAGGACGAGAGTGAAGGCCGGAGCCAGGACCAGCCCGTGAGGGAGAAAGGACTAAAGAAAAATTTAGGTGAGGGATAGGCTGATGAGGAGATATGGTATGAAGAATAGGCTGGTATGGGCATAGACTGGTACAGGAGCGAATGGTATGGAAGATAGGCGGTATAAGCTATAGGGGGGACAGTATGGGGGTAGGTGGGTATAGACTGGTATGAGATATAGGGAGGTACGGTCTGGGGGTAGGTGGGTATAGGCTGGTATGGGTGTGGAGGCACGGTATGGGCATAGACTGGTACAGGAGCGAATGATATGGTAGATAGGTGGTATAAGGTGTATGGGGGTAGGTGGGTATAGGCTGATATGGGAGATAGGCTGGTATGAGGTATAGGGAGGTACGGTCTGGGGGTAGGTGGGTATATGCTGGTATGGGTGTGGAGTCCCAATATGGGCATAGACTGGTATGGGGTATAGGATGGTATGGGATATAGGCAGGATAAGGTATAGGGAGGTACGGTCTGGCGGTAGGTGGCTATAGGGAGGTACGGTCTGGGGGTAGGTGGCTATAGGCTGGTATGAGGTATAGGGAGGTACGGTCTGGGGGTAGGTGGCTATAAGGAGGTACGGTCTGGCGGTAGGTGGCTATAGGGAGGTATGGTCTGGGGATAGGTGGCTATAAGAAGGTACGGTCTGGGGATAGGTGGCTATAAGGAGGTACGGTCTGGGGGTAGGTGGCTATAAGGAGGTACGGTCTGGGGATAGGTGGCTATAAGGAGGTACGGTCTGGGGATAGGTGGCTATAGGGAGGTACGGTCTGGGGATAGGTGGCTATAAGGAGGTACGGTCTGGGGATAGGTGGCTATAGGCTGGTATGAGGTATAGGGAGGTACGGTCTGGCGGTAGGTGGCTATAGGGAGGTACGGTCTGGGGATAGGTGGCTATAGGCTGGTATGAGGTATAGGGAGGTACGGTCTGGCGGTAGGTGGCTATAGGGAGGTACGGTCTGGCGGTAGGTGGCTATAGGGAGGTACGGTCTGGGGATAGGTGGCTATAAGGAGGTACGGTCTGGGGATAGGTGGCTATAGGCTGGTATGAGGTATAGGGAGGTACGGTCTGGCGGTAGGTGGCTATAAGGAGGTACGGTCTGGGGATAGGTGGCTATAAGGAGGTACGGTCTGGGGATAGGTGGCTATAAGGAGGTACGGTCTGGGGATAGGTGGCTATAAGGAGGTACGGTCTGGGGATAGGTGGCTATAGGCTGGTATGAGGTATAAGGAGGTACGGTCTGGCGGTAGGTGGCTATAGGGAGGTACGGTCTGGGGGACAGGGTACTATAAGGGCCTGGTATGGGGCCGGGGATGCTTTGTACAGTAAGAACAGCTGCTAGTTATTGCTCTCTGTTGTCACCCGTTTCTCAGGCCCCGCCCCTCATCGGGTCCTCCTGACCTCTGGCCTTGGGGACAGTCTCCTTGCTGAGACAGAGATGTGAGGCTTGGCTGTTGTCACACAACATGGCGTCCACTCAAGGTAACCCAACTCCTGAAGCCTTGAGGAGTGAGCAATGGCTGCTGCTCCACCTGCACGGCCTCCACAGATGGAGAAGACGGGTGTGTTCACTGATGGGACAGTCGATGGTTTTGCACAATTCAGTTTCTGTTGCACACCGGGCGGACAGGGTGTCGGGGGTAAATGATGGGGAATATAGTATATATACACTTCACCGGGCACCTTAACATGCTTGACCACATCTCTGCCACCAGGAGGCGCTGCATGGGTCAGAGGTCTAGGAGCACAAAGCTAATAAAGGTCGATACAGAACCCCTGGTGCTATGCTGGATGACTTGTCATTGGTGGGCGCCGGGTGGAGCGCCGATGCTGCGCCAAAAAGGTGTAAAATTTACTCATGAGCGTTCCGGCTCCTCTCCTGAAACACTTTGTGCTGCTTAGGAGGCTTCTTGCTCCTCCCACATGGCAGTATTCTGCACGTCTTCCATGTTTTTACACGCACTACTGGATTTGGTGTCTACATACTGACCAGAATACTGCTGTGCGCCAGACATACTCTGTGCTGCTGTGAACATTGTACGTGTCACATTCCTTCACCCCTCTGTCCCTTTATGTATAGCGCTGCTTTCCTGCATTACAAATATGGTATCTAACCACACACTCCTGCAATGACATCACTAACCTGGTATTGAGCCAGTCCCCTGCAATGACATCACTAACCTGGTATTGAGCCACTCCCCCGCAATGGCATCACTAACCTGGTATTGAGCCACTCCCCCGCAATGACATCACTAACCTGGTATTGAGCCACTCCCCCGCAATGACATCACTAACCTGGTATTGAGCCACTCCCCCGCAATGACATCACTAACCTGGTATTGAGCCACTCCCCCGCAATGACATCACTAACCTGGTATTGAGCCACTCCCCCGCAATGACATCACTAACCTGGTATTGAGCCACTCCCCCGCAATGACATCACTAACCTGGTATTGAGCCACTCCCCCGCAATGACATCACTAAACCTGGTATTGAGCCACTCCCCCGCAATGACATCACTAACTTGGTATTGAGCCACTCCCCCGCAATGGCATCACTAACCTGGTATTGAGCCACTCCCCCGCAATGACATCACTAACCTGGTATTGAGCCACTCCCCCGCAATGACATCACTAACTTGGTATTGAGCCACTCCCCCGCAATGGCATCACTAACCTGGTATTGAGCCACTCCCCCGCAATGACATCACTAACCTGGTATTGAGCCACTCCCCCACAATGACATCACTAACTTGGTATTGAGCCACACCCTCCCACAAAATGATATCATTAATCTGGTATTGAGCCACCCCCCCTGCAAAGACATCACTAACCTAGTATTGAGCCACGCCCCTGCAATGACATCACTAACCTGGTATTGAGTCACACCCCCCACAATTACATCACTAACCTGGTTTTGAACCCCCCCCAATGAGATCACTAACCTGGTATTGAGCCACTCCCCCATAATGACATCACTGTCACCTGTAGGTATATTTAGGAGAGCAATGGCCTGTAAGTCCAGGAGGCTGGAGAAGTGAGTGTAAGCTCTGCAGGTTCTCCATCACGGCGGCTGCTGCGGATTCTACAGTGCCTCAGGAGGAGGCGCCGGCGGCTCCTCAATCATCACAAGTCACACTTCATTTAAAATAGTTTATTCTCATTGGAAAATAGACATCAGCTTTGAAAAATGTCAGAAAATAAATCTACGCGGGTTTAACAGTCTGAGATCCGGAGGACGGGAGGCGCCAGACACGCAGGAAGGAGGAATACTGTGCCGCCAGATACAAAAATATATATATATGTGCGTCTATATACAGACGTGACCGATGGATGACGAGTCTGACATGAGCACAGAGACAAGACGGAGGCGCCCACATGTGAGGCCACGCCCTGAGCGAGACACAGGACTGTACCACCACACAGACAGGAGGAAAACGGATCACACAGACCACAAGCGGGGGAGGGGTACAGAGCGACAAGCGGGAAACAGTCAACAAACACCAGAGAACGATCAAACGCCAGCACCAGAGCTCTGGAAATCCGGCAGAGGTGGGTTACCCGGCGCCGTCAGCTCCAACCAAGACATGGCCGAGAAGAGGGACGATGCCGCCCTCAGGAGACCCCAAATGTGACCGCCCTCTCCGCACCCATCCCCCTGACTCCCGCCTGCCATTCATGTGCTTTACCCATCCCCCTCTGCGCTGGGTAACCCACCTCCTGTAGTGCACAACCGTCATGGCTGGGCCTGGGTATCTGGATATACTGTAAGGTAATGGCCGCAGCCCATAGACTTCCCGGGCTAGTTCAGTAAGTTGCCCTGTTCCTGTGCCCGGGTCAGGCTGTCCTTCCGGTGCAGATGGTGCACTCCCATTCGCTTGGGGCTTCGGTGCGGGCGGCCACTGGGAGGTTTCTCCTTGAACATCTCTGTGCCTTCCTGCTCTACGTGAGGCTCAAGAATATGATCTTCCAGTTCCTGCTCCTCCTCAATGTCTTCGGGCAGAGATGGCGGTGGCTCCAGCAGGTCATCCTCCTCCTCGTCTGCGGCTCCAGACAGAAGGTCCTGGGCCTCTTCCTTGGAGAATTGTCTGCCGTACTCATTGGGGAGTTGCCCCCTCTTTGTGCCGCTGTTCTCCTTCTCGGAGCTGGACTCCCGGCTGCTCATCCAGCTGTTCCCAGAGGTTTCCTGCTCAGAGAAAGCCTGTGCCGCACGGCTCAGTTCTTGCATGGAGCGACTGAACCTCTGCTGCAGCTCCAGGGCCGTGTCCCGACAGAAGGACGTGCGATGGGCCAAAGAGCCCTCAGAACTGGGTGCCGCCTTATCAACAAACATCCTCTGCCAGTTAGCCAGCATGTCCTCCTCTGAGCTGGCAGAGCTGGGGGCTGCACTACTTAATGGAGATCGTGCAGGATTGTCAGCACTTCGTGCCCGCTGGGGGTAGCCGCCTGATGATGCTGGGCTATTTGGGACAGTGCGGTGCCTGTCAGGGCTCCCCTCCTCACCCTGCACCAAGCTGAGTGAGATGGCTTGCCTCGTGGCATAGGTACAGTTGGGCAGTGGACTGTTTTTGGGGATCCGCACCTTCTCATCAGAGAACTCGATAACCTTGCGTCCTGGGTACAGAGGGTGCGGAGGTGGAGGAGTTGGGTAAGGACTGAGTTTTTCAAAGGTTGGTGGATCTTCGGTGGCACTGTCTACACTGCCTTGCTTCTGGAGGACACCATTCTGTTGCTGACCAGACCCACTCATGTCTACATGCACAAAGACGTCCTCTGCTGTGGGGCCACTGCCGCTGCTGGACATCGCAGAGTTAAGAATAAGGGATTCTGGCTTCTCCAGAACACGAGCAATGATGGAGGTGGGCACCACATCCGAATAGGACAGACCAGGAGGGGGGGTGTCCTGACCGGAGACGGGAGAAGAGGCTGAGTTCTGGAGATGCTTACTGACCATGTCCTGAAGCTTGTATGGTAACTGTGAGAAGAAGGAAGACACGGGTCACTGAGGTCACACCGGTACCAGAAAACCCATCTACACATGGGAGCTAAGTACCGGCCCATCTAGGACACAGCACGTGGCCCACAGGGACCCGACGTGGCAAACCAGATAAAGACAAAAATACCACAACAATCAACACTAGAGTAACGTGACCGACACCTCCCCGGCACAACCGCAACTCAATACTCACATCTGCAAACTTGTGGTTCCTGAAGTGAGACTTGTTGCATTTGAGCAGCTGCACGGCGAGGTTACAGTCCTGTCTGTAGCGTTCCTGGTAAAGAGGAGACAAGTGTGACGCGTTACATCCTGCATTATACTCCAGAGCTGCACTCACTATTCTGCTGGTGCAGTCACTGTGTACATACATTACTTATCCTGTACTGATCCTGAGTTACATCCTGTATTATACTCCAGAGCTGCACTCACTATTCTGCTGGTGCAGTCACTGTGTACATACATTACTTATCCTGTACTGATCCTGAGTCACATCCTGTATTATCCTCCAGAGCTGCACTCACTATTCTGCTGGTGCAGTCACTGTGTACATACATTACTTATCCTGTACTGATCCTGAGTTACATCCTGTATTATCCTCCAGAGCTGCACTCACTATTCTGCTGGTGCAGTCACTGTGTACATACATTACTTATCCTGTACTGATCCTGAGTTACATCCTGTATTATACTCCAGAGCTGCACTCACTATTCTGCTGGTGCAGTCACTGTGCACATACATTACTTATCCTGTACTGATCCTGAGTTACATCCTGTATTATCCTCCAGAGCTGCACTCACTATTCTGCTGGTGCAGTCACTGTGTACATACATTACTTATCCTGTACTGATCCCGAGTTACATCCTGTATTATACTCCAGAGCTGCACTCACTATTCTGCTGGTGCAGTCACTGTGCACATACATTACTTATCCTGTACTGATCCTGAGTTACATCCTGTATTATACCCCAGAGCTGCACTCACTATTCTGCTGGTGAAGTCACTGTGTACATACATTACTTATCCTGTACTGATCCTGAGTTACATCCTGTATTATACCCCAGAGCTGCACTCACTATTCTGCTGGTGGAGTCACTGTGTACATACATTACTTATCCTGTACTGATCCTGAGTTACATCCTGTATTATACTCCAGAGCTGCACTCACTATTCTGCTGGTGCAGTCACTGTGTACATACATTACTTATCCTGTACTGATCCTGAGTTACATCCTGTATTATACTCCAGAGCTGCACTCACTATTCTGCTGGTGCAGTCACTGTGTACATACATTACTTATCCTGTACTGATCCTGAGTTACATCCTGTATTATACTCCAGAGCTGCACTCACTATTCTGCTGGTGCAGTCACTGTGTACATACATTACTGATCCTGAGTTACATCCTGTATTATACCCCAGAGCTGCACTCACTATTCTGCTGGTGCAGTCACTGTGTACATACATTACTTATCCTGTACTGATCCTGAGTTACATCCTGTATTATACCCCAGAGCTGCCCTCACTATTCTGCTGGTGCAGTCACTGTGTACATACATTACTTATCCTGTGCTGATCCTGAGTTACATCCTGTATTATACTCCAGAGCTGCACTCACTATTCTGCTGGTGCAGTCACTGTGCACATACATTACTTATCCTGTACTGACCCTGAGTTACATCCTGTATTATACTCCAGAGCTGCACTCACTATTCTGCTGGTTGTTATTTGAAACCATCATCAGGCTTGTAGACAGACTCCCCTATCAGCTCAGCTGTGCTCCGTGTTTTCCTACTGTACAGATCCTTGCTCATCCAAGAATGTAAATCGCCATAAGGAGGTTTGTGCAGATACAGAATAAGTACTGGGAGATTTCGGCTCTGAAGCTGAAGAATTGGCACCTTGTGTTGAATGTTGAATTAACTACAGCCCCGTTTCCGGAGAAGCACAGTTTCTCTGACTGGAGTTGGCTTCTGGATTATGCAACTGAGAACCAAGGCTGGACATATCCAAAGCGCAGATGATACAGAGGAACGTACCGTTACTGAGGGCATAATAAAATCACACCCATCTATATGTGTC
>NW_025334113.1:0-721 GCF_014858855.1 Bufo gargarizans
AACTTGTCATTTAACATAAAATGGTGGATATATTTCCTCTTCAGTATCTGTACTCTCCTTTAAGTTATTTAAGCACTTTATGATCTCTCTGAGAGAATATCGGAGGTCGTAATAGTTAACTTGCAGTATGCATTGACTATTTGCAGATTGGTTGAGTATCAATATGGTATGGTTGTATGCAATTTGAATCTGAATGCTTGCAATTGTAGCTTGCAATTTGAAACTTGTAATTGAATTTGTATGGTTGCAATTATATCTGTGAACGTTGTGGTTTGCAATTGGTGGAACTGTAAGTAACACATATATATCTAGTTCAATATACAGTTCTAAACACCATACTAACAATATGAACATTATATAACTTGTTTTAAATACCTATATTGGCCTCTTGTTCCCATAAAACTCAGCTCTCAGTGGAGTGAATGTCTCTTCACCTCCTGTCTCTGGTGAATAATGATTCTAGCAGCAGGAGCTAGGGGAATTCCCAGACAGGCTGTCTGTGATTGGTGAAAACTTTGTATGCTGTATGAGAAGCTGGCTGTGATTGGTCTAGACTTTTGCCCAGTAACAACAGATTAACACTATGTTTTCTGTTGTTTCTGCTGTGTCACTGAGTTTACCTTACTTTACAAAATGAATCTTAAAGGCATATTATTTTTTCTGCTTCTGTGAACACAAAATATAACAGATATATGACATCCAAAACATGATGTCACAGTAA